>NC_057806.1:132669107-132670762 GCF_018294505.1 Triticum aestivum
GCTCCGCACGTCGCCATCGGTTGGTCACCACATAACCACCCTGCCGCCCCGCGCGTGGCCATCGGTTGGTCACCACATCACCACTCGGCCGCCCCGTGTGTCGGCATCGGTTGGTCACCTCATCACCACTCGGCCGCCCCACGCGTCGCCACTCGGTTGATCACCTCATCACCACTCGGCCGCCCCGCGCATCGCCACTCGGTGAGACACATATACATCAATCGGCCACTCCGTGCATCACCTTCGTTTGAACACATCTCCAACACTTTGCCACCCGCGTGCCTTCAAACAGCTAAGTCATTCTACATGCACTACATTCTGTTATTTACGCCTTCCCGAGTATCCCGTAATTCACACATCACGTTCACTCGGAGGCCACGCCACCGAGTGTACCTCTATACTCGGCTACTTATTTTCACATACTTGCTTAGTACTGGTTATGTGACTCACGAGTCCAACTTCCATTTTTTCATACATCATTCACGAACACCATGTGTCGTTCTTCATTTCGAGTTTGCATCGGTCCTCCGGGGCCGCAACTCAGTCGAAACACTACACTTTCATTTTATTTGAGCTAGTATTCCAATGAGTTCAGTCGGATCTGTCCCTTCGACAAGTTCGAATGGATCCTTCGCTCTTTTAGACTCTTGCTGGTTAACCAGCAAGCCCCTTGCACTCCCAGCGGGTGTCTAGGGGTGTTATTCACACAAATCATTTCACACACCCAGTGGGTGTCTAGGGGTGTTATTCACACAAATCATTTCAGCACACATCAAATTTCCTTGAGAAATTATTTCGTTGGCTTATGCCTTTTTTGCACAAGTTACGCGATCAGTCGACGACCCTATGCGCCAACTTCATCGCTCCTCGGACTCGGTCACCGTACCGGTCCTAGCGCACCACAACACCGACCTTGTCACTCTGTTGACTTTAAACGCATCCGTCCAACCCCTCTGTGGAATCCTATTCATCGTATCAATGATATAGACCTCGTCATGGCATGAGACAGATAAGTCCCTTTTATGACTAGACTTCACACTTCACTCTTTTGCGAGTTTGCCTCTTTCGAGCATCACTCGGAAGCTTCCCCTCATCTTTACCCGAGTCTGACTCGATGATTTGCAAATCATCCATTCAAAACTATATTTCTCATATTCCGACATCTTCGTTGTCGAAGCCTGTAGTACGCTTGGGGGCTACGCCGCACTCGGGGGCTGCATCTCATTTGGAATGACACTCTCCTGAGTAGTCGAGTACTTCATCACCAGTCAGGTCCTTCAATTCAACAAGTGCATTCGATCCGCCACTTTGACAAGTTTTATAATCACCCAGACGCTCTGCACGCCATCTTCATTCTTACTGAGACTCAGTTGTCACACCGGTCTTGTTGTGTCGCAACCACACTACACCGACCTTGTCGCTACATTAGCTTCAAAAGCATCGGGCTAACTCCTTCGATGACCATTTCAGCCACTTGGCTGGACACGTAATCCTTCACTCGGCCACCTCACGCATCCTCGCTCAGCCACCTCACGCATCCTCACTCGGCCGTCCCGCACCGCGCCACTCGAGTGTGCATGTCTTCACCACTTGGCTGCCCCGCGCATCACCACTTGGCTGGACACATAGTCCTTCACTCGGCCACCTCGCGCATC
>NC_057806.1:132671434-132680388 GCF_018294505.1 Triticum aestivum
GTCGCCTCTCGGTTGTGCAGGTCTTCACCACTCGGCCGCCCTGCGCATTGTCACTCAGTTGTGCACGTCTTCATCATTCGGCCACCTCGCACATCATGACTCGGTCACCCCGCGCGTCGCCACTCGGTTGGGCACGTCTTCACCACTCGGCCGCTCCACGCGTCGCCACTTGATTGGTCACCTCATAACCACTCGGCCACCCCGCGCGTCGCCACTCGGTTGGTCACCTCATAACCACTCGGCCGCCCCGTGCGTCGACATTGGTTGGTCACCTCATCACCACTCGCCGCCCCGCGCGTCGTCACTCTACCTCTACACCCCAACACGGGAACGACCAAGTCACTCTTATGATCAAACCTCATATCACACTCTGTAACAAGCTAATTGCCTCTTTCGAGCATCACTCGGGGCTACGCACAGCCGTTGGCCATATCGGCCTCAGGGGTTACACCCATTCAATCAACCCATTGATCACATCAGGAATATCTTTCTGACCATACATGCTCGGTCTGCCGAAAATCCGTAAGGGTAGTACTGTCCACTCGGACGACCGCCCAAATCATTACCTAAAGTCATCTTCAAGATTGTAAAAGGGTGAAAACAACGCTCCTCTATGGATATACTTGGCCCTATCCTAGGCTCCAAGGCGTCAGTTTCACAAACTTGGACTCAGAGATGGCATGTGCTGGTGTTTCCACGGGATAATGGGTGGCCTCTCTCTGGAGAGTCAGCCCACACACTAGCCTCTTCAGTCGGGTTTCATGGCACGTCCATGTCAGATCACTAGTCTATTTCCTCCGGGAGACATACAAGTGCCACCAAGTTTTTCCTTGCAGTCAACATGCCCCGATCAGTTGGGAAGCACGTCCACTCAGAAAAATACCCCTTCCATGCAAAAGGGTGAAAATGAAGCTCCTCTACAGATACAATGTACTCTTACACATACCACTTTCATGCAAAATCTAACGATCAATAAAAGAAGTACTACTGGAACAATTACTCCCTGGAGTGGCCAGCTTTTTTCTACAGTCGACAGTTCCAAAACCGAATTCATTCACCATGCCGAGAGCACAAAGATTCACCTGCTTGACCGAGTTCTAGGCTAAATTTATTTTGTGTCGAGTGCACGAAGATCAGTCCGACTGACTCAGCTCCAGGCTGAGCTTATTTACCATGTCAAGCGTCTGAAGATGCATCCGATTGCCTCAATTTCAGTCTAAAGATATTTACCGTGTCGACTGCGTGGAGGTTTACCAGGAGACTTAAACCCTCTGCCCGAAACATCTTGTCCGATAGAGGCTCGGGGACTACACCCAGTGAGTGCACTAAGCGTGCTCCCACTGGAAGAGAACTCAGAAAGAAACATTTTGCTCGATGCAAGACCATCTCCGGATGACTCAAGTGCTACTCGATCTCCGAGTCGAAGAAGGGCAAGCTAGACCAGTACCAGATCCCCAAGTACTACTCGACCTCCGAGTCGAAGAGGAACAAGTTCTATCAGTACCAGCTAAGAAGATTTTTAGTTCTCTCAGACCCCCGCCGACTGCCCGCGGTTGACGGCGGTCTCGGAGACTACACCTAGTGGGTGCACTCAGTGTGCCCCCACTGGAGTAATCTCCACTCAGTATGGCCTGACCGGTCCTATTGGCGAACACCAAACAAACAAGTTATAAGCCTCCCGTCGGCTACCAAAAAAATTGCTATAAGGTGAGTTTAACGCTCCTCCGTGGACCTGTTTTGAGCCTTCTTCTAGGACTCAAAGCATGAAACTCATAAGTTTGGATCTAGAACCGACTCGTATTGACGTTCCTCCGGGATAAGAGTGGCATCTCTCCGAGAGAACAGTCCATGCGTCAATCTTGTTGTCCGGATTTAATGACGCATCCATACTTCGATCACAAGTTAACCTCTTCTGAGAGATGATCGAATGTCACCAAGTTGCTCCTCGCGGGCACTTACCCCAGATCAGTCAGGAAGCATAATACCAGAATCCATTGAGATTTTGTTGAAACCTTGGTTATCTGAAAGCACGATGACGGGTACCGAGTATTTCCGTAATCACTTGGGCCAAATTGTGTCTTTCACAAACTCCTTCTGCAAAATTGCAATCGATTTGGGGGCTAATGTTGGGTTACACATAACAGGTAGGCCCATGAAGGGTTGAAATATCATAAAGCATGGGGTCCACACATCATGTGGGTCCAGATAAATTTCATACATACATACTATCCACTCGGATGACCATCAAGTCACTCAGACGACAACAACCACTCGGAGCATAGCACTCCACTCGACCAACTCATTCCACTCAGAGCACCTGACCTCACTCGGATATGCAAAGACTAGCAGTCGACAAGGCACTCGAAGCATCATCTTAGTAGTAGGCTGAGTTATGGCATTAACGCCCCCACTTTGTAACATAGGAGGTGAGGGGGTGGCGCACTCTATATAAGCCACCCCCACCACTAGACTAGGGGGCCTTTTTTTCTTCCACCTCTCTCTCTCTTTCTAACCGTTAGTCTCAGGACATAGCTCAGGCATGGAGATCTGCTCTCCCCCTCTCTCTCTCAAACACACATTGTAATCTCCGGAGACGTACTCAGATAAAGCAAAGCCTCTCCGGAGCACGAGACGTAGGGTTGTTATCTCCACTATGAGAGGCCCGAACTCGCTAAAACCACTGTGTCACCCATTTGCATCTCGATAGATCATGCTACTTTATCCTACCCCTCTCTTATTGTCGGAATCGTTTCCACGACAACTGGCGCTGGGCCTGCCGCCGGCCTCGCCCGCAGCTCCTCCAACGACAGCGGTGACTCCTGGTGGTCCAGCGACTCTCCCGAGCTCGTCGAGTCTCTAGAGACAAGCGATGACAGCTACGTGCCCCCGAGCTCTCGCCGTACTCGTAGCAAGGCCGCAGCGTCCGGCCGCCACCGTCGCTGATCTGGATGTGCTTGGCGCCGGCCTCCCATGGCCCACTATTAATGATGGCATTTCTGACGTCCGGCGCGTGTAGATAGAGCTCCTAGGAATTCCCTTCCTTTTGTTCCCTGCGAGGAATCGAAATGGACCCCGCAGGGGTGTGTAAAGCGTGTGTAATGTCTTTTGTCGATATTATCCTTATTGTGAAAATTTGCAAGCGCATGTCCTGCTAAGGCTCGATCTCCCCTTTCCAATCCCGCGGTAGCTTGGTGATCTACGCTGATAGGTCCCAGTCCCTAGGAAGGCTGCAGCCGTCGTCGGTATGACAGGTCGCAATGTCGTGGTCAAGGCCAGGAGGTGAGCGGCACGAGGTCCAGTAAGAGCTCCCGAGGCGTGATGCTCAACAGCCCCCCTTTAGCGTGAGAGCAACAACCTGAGGATGGGAGAGGGAGGCGACGTTGCCGCAACAGGGCAGCGAAAAGGCGAGAATCTTATGCCGTAGTGCTGGGTCGGTCCAGGTACAAGACTTATCTTGGCGTTCCGGAGACAGTTTCTTGTGTCACACCAGACTTGGGAGTCGGCAGCTGCTGGGTAGCTAGGTTAGGCCCATGCGGGCATCCTCCTCTTCTCCATGCTCTTCCTGGTGCTCTACATCCTTAGGTCCTGGCCCTCGAGCGGGCTCAGCCGCCGCTGGTATGCTAGGTCGCGATGCAGTGGTCAAGGCCAGGGGGTGAGCGCTGGAGTGCCAGTAAGAGCTCCTGAGTTGCTATGCTCAGGAGCCCCCCTTTTAACGCGCAAGTGGATTGCATGGGAGAAGAGAGAGAGAGTCTGCGGTACCACCCGCTGCAGTCCTCGGGAAGTTCCGGCAGGTTAGCTCGAGGAGGGGCACAAATCACCATGATGATTGCTGGTCCATCGCTCGCATGTGGGAGGGGATTCTCTACTGTGGAGAGCCCCCCGGGCGTGTACAGCCCCGCCCTGACACGTGGCTTCCACGGCAGGGCTAGATGAGGTGTATCTGGGCACTCGTGAGCCAGCGCGGGACTTACGAGGCCCTACCTCCAGGCGGGTTGCGCCTGGTCTTGGTTCTTGATGGATGTGGCGTTCCTGCGATATGGTTAGACAACCTGCGCCGAATGGATTTCCTGAGGCTATCGCATGAGAAGGCCAAGCACCAACAACCCCAGGAGGTGACGTGAATGGGGCCGGCCCGCCAGACAGAGCTCAGCACAGACGGGCCCGAGCACAGACGCCGTGCCTAGCCTTCTTATGCGAAGGATCCTGAAGAAAGGCAATCGGCACGCGGCTCCCATCGTGGGTGACAATCAGGCAAGTGATATCCATAGATAGATTACGCATGAAAAGCAACTGGTTTAGGTAAATGCGAGAACGATACATGCCACTGGGTTGGACCCGAGTAGCCTGGGGTTAATGCAGCCCGAGGGGCGCTCCCAACAGAGTGAACTAAAGACGCAAGCGAATACGTGCCGCAGGGACGGACCCACGCGGCCTGGGGATGAGGTAGCCCAGGGGGCGCTCCTAGCTGAATAACTTGGAAAAATGTAACCTGGTTTGGTTGCTGAACGAGTGTTGGGGTAGCTGAAGACACGTAGCGAAGAAGTCGCTTCTTACGAGCCGCCGATACCCTGAGCCTCAGGAGGCTCGAGAGGCTCAGGTGGCCTCCGGAGGACCGTCTCCATCTCCACCAGCACCGCGTGGTGCCTGGCCTCCTGACCTGCCAGGATGCTCCGTAGATTACGCTGGAAGGTGGCAGCCACACTCAGCGGGCCGAAAAGCATACGAACGTAGCTGTGAGGCGGGCCCTCACACCGGCCAGCACACGAAGGCGAGAAGCGCTCCTGAGATGCGGCCATGTTGAGCCCTAGGATGTCGATGCAGACACGCAGCTCACCACCCTCGCCTAGGTGGGGAGCAACGCCAGGTGGGCGGTGGTCGCCGCGTATTGCTCTTGCTTCCTGAAGCTCCTGAGATACCTTGGTGATGAACTCCTGAGCGTCGGGCGATCCTTGCCCGGTGTCCTCCTGAGGGAAATGTGCCGCGAAGCATGCCTTCACGTGGTGCTCGAGTGCCTCCCTTGTGATGTTGGCCAGGTCTGAGGCCCCCAGAAGAGAGCCCCCATGCCCTACCCGAGGAGGGCGCCGGGCGCGACTACCTATGCGAGGGAGGGAGGAGCCCCAGGCGTTGGCATAGATCTTGAAGTGGCGCCGCTGGAGGTGCCGCTCCCCTGAGGCCCAGTGCAGAGTAGCTGCTTCTTCTTCTTGGGGTTGTCCTAAGGAGGGTACTGCGCACCTGCACTATCAGGGTCTTCGATTGATGCAGCTTGGAAGGCGCGCTCAAGGGAGCACACCGCGTCTCTTTCTTCGCAAGGGACCGTGATGATTCCGTGGCTTCCCGACATCTTGAGGATGTTGTAGCCATGGTGGGTGACCGCCATGAATTTGGCCAGTGTTGGGTACCCGAGGATGGCATTGTATGGCAGGCGGATGTGGGCGACATCGAAGTAAATGAACTCGGCGTGGTAGTTGTCATGCTGACCGAAGGTGACAGGGAGGCAAACTTTCCCTATCGGGGTGGTGGAGCCGTCTGCCATACCTGA
Source organism: Triticum aestivum (assembly GCF_018294505.1). Taxonomy (NCBI): domain Eukaryota; kingdom Viridiplantae; phylum Streptophyta; class Magnoliopsida; order Poales; family Poaceae; genus Triticum; species Triticum aestivum. The sequence continues at coordinate 132,676,974 of NC_057806.1, forward strand.
GAAAGGCTTGGTGGGCTGGAGCTGATCGTATGGTACTTGAAGGTTGTCGAACGTCTTGACGGACAGGACACTGAGTCCTGGGCCGCCGTCGATGAGGGTCTTGTTGACTTGGACATTGCTGATGACAGGTGAACAGAGCATCGGGAGGACTCCAGCGGTTGCCACGCACTTGAGCTGGTGTGCCGAGCTAAAGGTAATGGCGTGCTTGGACCACCTGAGCGGGCGCGTAGCCTCGAGCTTGGGGAGGGTTGCATTCACTTCGCGGGAGAACTGCTTGAAGATGCGCTGGGAGCTGGGGCCTGAGTGCCACCCAAGATGCAGGCGATGGCGCGCGGCTCCTGGAAGCCCCCAGCCCCTTCGTCCTGTTGATGGTCGTCGTTCCTTCTTGGCGGCAGCAGCGGAGGGAGACCAGGGTTTCCCTGAGGACGATCCTCACAAGGCTCGTCCCACCAGACACCCTCACGAGGCTGGTCCTGCCAACGATCCTCGCGAGGCTGGTCACACCACTCTTAGCGGGGCCCATGGTCGTGCCAACGTCCTCCACCTTGTACACCTCCTCGGCTGTAGCCCCGGTCATTGCGCTCGGGGCGTCGACCGAAGCGTCCATCTCGAATGGCCCTGAGTTCTTGACAATCGTTGGTGATGTGCCTGCGCACGTTGTGGAAGGCGCAGAACATACGGCCGCCCTTGGACAACTCGGGAAGATCTCGGCCGTGCTTGGTGTCTGGTTCTGCTGCAAGTATGGCCACTCCTTTGCGCTTCATGTCCTTGACCTTGGCCTTCTTCTCCTCTAGATCCGTAGCAGGGAGCTCGAGGAGGGAGAGATGCCCCTCCTCAGCCCTAGCACACTTGGTTTCTATGTTGAACAGATCCAAGGTCGTGCACAAATCCTCATGGATGGCGAGCTCCTCCTTCATCTTGACGTCGCGGACGCCATCGGAAAACGCTGAGATGATGGCCTCGTCCGTCACCTTGTTGAAGCGCTGGATGTAGTTCTGCAGTGTTTCTCCTAGTTGTTGCTTGATGCGGCATAGGTAACCTGTGACCAGGGGGGTTGCGAGTGCCCTAGAAGTTGGTGATGAAGTGGCTGCGCATCTCATCCTAGGAGGAAGTCGAGCATGGGGGCAGGTTCAGGAGCCATGAGCGGGCGCCGCCCTTGAGAGCCATGGGAAACCAGTTCGCCATGACCGTTTCATCGCCGTTAGCCGCTTCGATGCTCAGCTCGTAGAGCTGTAGAAAGTCCGCAGGGTCGGGGTGCCGTCGTAGCGAGGAGGCAGATCCAGCTTGAACTTGCCCGGCCAGACGACGCTACGCAACTCAGGAGTGAAGGCATGGCAGCCTGCCGTGGCCACCGGGTCCCGTCGTGGAGGCAGAGCTTGACCTTGGCGTCCCAGTGCTACCACGGAAAGTGGCACATGGCCTTGCCGCAGCAAGCGATCCTGACGTGGTGGTGCTGGAAGCGGTGGAGCATCTTATTGCACACGAGGAACCTCCTGGCAACTTCTTTCTTCGTGCGCGGGCACGCAGCGCGGCGGATCACTCCGCTGGGCCGCACATCTTGGAGCGAGGATGCCGTCTTGACCCGAGGGAGGCTGAGGCGCCCCATGAGCCGCGCGCCTCGGTGCGAGGGTGCCATCTTGGTGCTGAGGGGGCGGAGGCGCTCCGTGAGCCACATCGCCCACAGCCGGGGGCGGGCGAGGCAACGGGAGGGATGGTGCAGGAGAGCCCCCCGCGGCGCTGACGAGCTCGGTGATGCGGTCCAACCAATCCTCGTAGAGGTCATCGACCGGGCAGTAGTGCAGGAGCTCGCGTGCCATGAGAAGCACGGCCTGCGTGTCTGTGGGTGCGCGGCAAGCGTGAGACGATGACACGGCCGGAGTCAGCGACAGGGTGGCGGTGCGACCGTCTCGCCGCACAGAGGGGTGCAGTGAAGAGGCTTGCTGCTCGTTTGCCACCGGGCCGGTGGCGGCGTTAGCGGCGGGTGACGAAGAACGACGGGGAGGTTCGCCGAAAGGGGCTGTCTGAGTGACATGGGTGGCGAGAGAGGCCCGGCGCTAAGCGCGGCCCCGGCGAGCGTCGGCCATGAACTTGGCGGAGTGGTGAAGTGTGGATCAATGAAGAGGAAAGCTTCGGCGCACTCCTACCTGACGTGCCAAATGTTGGATTTCGGATTCCGGCAAAACCCTTGACGTTCGAACACTGGGGTGTGCACAAATATCTCTCCCCCTCTCTGGCTCGCACACTCTATGATCTCATGGCCTAGCTCGACGAACCGTTGTGGTGTAATACCCTAATCCAATGTGGTGTGGTGGATTGCCTCTTGGGCTGAGTATGAACCGTTACAAGGGAAGAATAGCCTTGGGAGGAGAGGTGTTCTTGTGCTTGGTGAACTTGAGTGGTTGGGGTGCTATGGATTCGATCTAGGTCCGAATCAACTGCCTCCCTATGGTGCTGACTAGTCCTATTTATAGAGGCCATGGTCCTGTTCCCAAATATTGAGCAGGAAGGGATCCCACAACGGCCAAATTCGAAGGGAGACAACTAGTACAAGCTTTCCTGACAAAAGTAGTCTTCGCCTGCCAAAGGCTCTCGTGGTGATGCCATCTTGGGCTCCACGGTGAGCTCCATCCTGCCGTCCTGCTGGTCTTGGTGTTGTTGCACCAATATGAAAACCTTTGCCTGATGCCTCGGGACTCCTTGTCTGCGCTTTCCCCTTTAGCACCAAATAGGAAACAAGGACACTGCACGCGCTCGCGCCTGCCTGGCTCCAGTCATCACGGCTTGCGTCACAGAAGCCTCGTGAGGTGCCCCTCACCTTGATCTCTCCGCCCCTCGCAAGCCAGCCTGGTGAGGCCGCCCCTGAGGAGGTCTTGCGTCGTCCGCCTCGCGAGGCTTGGCCCTCACGTGGGTCTTGAATATTTTCTTGTGAAGATGGGTCATATGGGGCCGCTGGTGGAGCCATGCTGCGGGCCGCAAGCAGGCAAGTCTGAGGACCCCCGTTCCCAGAACGCCGACACGTGATTATACGGTCAGTGGCTCACACGTACAACTCTGTATTTTGTTGATGACACAATCAATTGACCAGCCAAACGTTCCACGTGGTGCAACTAGTGTTGCACCATCTGGACGCGTAACCGTGGGGTCCACCTGTCAGCGTGTATATGAAAGAAAGAATGGTAGTTTGAGTATGTACTGTGTTAACAAAATACATTTTAGGGTGATCATACGGTCACTGGCTCACCAGTCAAATGGTCCACATCCAGCAGCGCACATTACCATAGGGCCCACACGTCAGCGCATATATGAAAGACAGAAATGGTAATAAATTAGTGGACGGTGGGGATTCAAAGTTGCGAGACCTCTGGTTGGCAGTCGCCGGCGGTGATTGGGCGGTGGTGTGGGAATCGCCGAAGAA
>NC_057806.1:132680754-132712068 GCF_018294505.1 Triticum aestivum
CCGGGGCGGCGACGAACCCGCGGTGGGTAGTGGTTTTGGGGCGGCCGGGGTGGCGTGGAGGCACGGGCTGGCCGCGGGCAGCGGGGGCGGCGGTTTGGCCGGTGGTGGTTGGCGGCTCATGTGACACTCCAAAAATTTTGATTTGGTTTTTATCAAAATCTTTATTTGATTTGGAGGAGCCTATTTAAAAATTTTGGAAGCTATTTAAAATTTTACTTAAACCCTCTCCGAGGGAGTCCTGGATTAGGGGCTGTTCGGGTAGCCAGACTATACCTTCAGCCGGACTTCTGGACTATGAAGATACAAGATTGAAGACTTCGTCCCGTGTCCGGATGGGACTTTCCTTGGCGTGAAAGGCAAGCTTGGCGATGCGGATATTCAAGATCTCCTACCATTGTAACTGACTCTATGTAACCCTAACCCTATCCGGTGTCTATATAAACCGGAGGGTTGTAGTCCTTAGGCGATCAACTCCATATACAACAATCATACCATAGGCTAGCTTCTAGGGTTTAGCCTCCTTGATCTCGTGGTAGATCTACTCTTGTACTACCCATATCATCAATATTAATCAAGCAGGAGTAGGGTATTACCTCCACCGAGAGGGCCCGAACCTGGGTAAAAACATCGTGTCCCTTGTCTCCTGTTACCATCCGGCCTTGACGCACAGTTCGGGACCCCCTACCCGAGATCCGCCGGTTTTGACACCGACATTGGTGCTTTCATTGAGAGTTCCTTTGTGTCGTCGCCTTTAGGCCCGATGGCTCCTTTGATCATCAACAACGATGCGGTCCAGGGCGAGACTTTTCTCCCCGGACAGATCTTCATCTTCGGTGGCTTCGCTCTGCGGGCCAATTCGCTCGGCCACCTGGAGCAGATCGAAAGCTACGCCTCTGGCCATCAAGTCAGGTTTGGAAGCTTAAACTACATGGCTGACATCCGCGGAGACTTGATCTTCGACGGGTTCGATCCATGGCCAAGCGCGCCGCACTATCTCGAGGGGCATGATCTAGCTCCGCCTCCGGACAATGTCCTGGAGGCCGCACACGCATCGGTTCCGACCCCTAACTCACAGCGTATTGCGCCAATCGAGGATGAGCGGTTGGACGTTACCTCGGGGGCTTCGATCTCAAAGGCGATCGGGCCGAACGCTAGCCCCACACTCTGCATGATCCGTGACTCCGAGGATCCGGACTCATTTCCGAACTCCGAACCCCCCGTGCCCCTGCCTATCGAATCCGATTGGGTGCCGATAATGGAGTTCACCGCCGCAGACATCTTTCAGCACTCGCCTTGTGGCGATATCCTGAACTCTCTCAAGTCTCTCTCCTTATCAGGAGAGCCCTGGCCGAACTACGGTCAGCAAGGATGGGATACGGACGATGAAGAAATTCAAAGCCCACCCACCACCCACTTGGTAGCCACTGTCGACAATTTAAACGACGTGCTCAACTTTGACTCCGGAGACATCGACAGCATGGATGACGATGCAGGAGATATCGACGAACCAACGCCCATAGGGCATTGGACAGCCACCTCATCCCACGATGTGTACATGGTGGATACCCCTAAAGGAAGCAACAACGAGGAAAAAGGGGATGGGACGGGAGATCGACCCCCCGAAAAACAATCAAAGCGCCGGCGTAAACGCCGACCCAAGCCCCGCCTCGACAAAAACCCAGCCATAGAGCAGGACGAGCCGGTAGACGACGAGCAGGCCTTAGAGCAACCGTCCGAACAGGGCAACACGGATAGAGAAACCGAACATCCCGCCTCCGGCGAAAACGACATTCCGGACGACCTCACGCCGGATAAACCTATGGAGCAGAAGAATCTCCACGAGAGGCTCGTTACAACTGCACGCAGCCTAAAAAAGCAGAAGCGGAAGCTAAAAACAGCGGAAGATGCACTCCGGATTAGATGGAGCAAAGTAATCAATACCGCAGATAAATACGGCGACAGTCGCCGCACTAAAAGCTATCCGAAAAGAAAGCTACTGCCTGAATTCGATGAAGAGGCCCAAGAGCCCTCGCATTCAAAAAATGAGAAAGCCACACAGTTGGATAGACGACCCCATAAAGCGGCAAGCGGCGCCGCACCTAAATTGGCATGCGACCCACTTAAGGATTCGCATCATGGCCCAGTCAGGTCCATTTATGGGCCAAGAAAGCAAGCTCTCGTAAGCAATGCTATGAAGCCATCATCAGAATCCGGCACACCCAAATACAGGGGCGTCGCACACCCCCTATGTTTCACCGATGAGGTCCTGGACTATGAATTTCCAGAGGGATTCAAACCCGTAAACATAGAGGCATATGATGGAACAACAAACCCTGGAGTTTGGATCGAGGATTATATCCTCCACATACACATGGCTAGAGGAGATGATCTCCACGCCTTAAAATATTTACCCCTTAAGCTTAAAGGGCCAACCCGGCATTGGCTTAAAAGCCTTCCCGAAAACACAATTGGAAGCTGGGAAGAGCTCGAGGATGCTTTCCGAGCAAACTTTCAAGGGACCTATGTCCGCCCTCTAGATGCAGACAATCTTAGTCACATAACTCAACAACCCGGAGAATCAGCTCAGCAGTTCTGGAATATATTCCTCACTAAAAAGAATCAGATAGTCGACTGTCCGGACGCCAAAGCCTTAGCGGCTTTCAGGCATAACGTCCGAGACGAATGGCTCGCCAGACACCTCGGCGAAGAAAAGCCAAGAACAATGGCCGCACTAACAAGCCTCATGACCCGCTTTTGTGCAGGGGAGGACAGCTGGTTGGCAAGGTGCAGCCCCAGCGATCCAAGTACATCCGAAACTAGGGATGGAAATGGAAAACCGCGACGCAACAAGGACCATCGCCGGACTAAGGACAAAAGTCCGAAGATCACGACAGTCAACGCCGGATTCAAAGGCTCACGACAAAATCAGGCAAAATCGCCCCCACAGGATAACAGGGACGATCCATCCAACCTAAATAAAATATTGGACAAGATATGTCAGATACACAGTACTCCCCGAAAGCCTACTAACCATACCCACAGAGACTGTTGGGTTTTCAAACAATCCGGCAGACTCAATGCCGAACACAAGGGGCTCGACACACCAAGCGAAGACAAGGACGAACCCCAAAAGCAGAGCACTAGGAAACAAAAGAACTTCCCACAAGAAGTAAAAACAGTGAACTCACTTCACATAACAAAACATGCGGCGCCCATAAAGGTACGCACCACACGGCCCATCCCCAAAGGGTCCTGCCACTGGTTGTCAAAACCGATCATCTTCGATCAGCTAGATTATTCTGGAAATATCAAGAATGTAGGCTGGACTGCCTTGATACTCGATCCAATAATTGGCGGGCTCCAGTTTTCAAATGTCCTTATGGACGGCGACAGTGGACTAAACCTAATATATCAGGATACAATCCAGCACATGGGGATAAACCCAGCAAGAATCCGCCGCAGTAAAACCTCCTTTCAAGGGGTAATACCTGGTCCGAACACCCATTGTATGGGTTTTCTCCGGGTCGAAGTCATATTTGGCTCTGCCGATAACTTCCGCCACGAAAAGCTGACCTTCCATATCGTCCCGTTCTCAAGTCGCTATCAAGCACTACTGGGACGCGAAGCTTTCGCTCGCGTTAACGCAATACCGCATTATGCATCTCTTACACTTAAGATGCCCGGTCCACGAGGCATCATCTCTTTGAAGGGGAAGAACTAAAGTGCGCCTCCCCAAGCAGAGGACTGTGCGGCCGCTTTGACAGCCCCACAGCAAAATGGCCTCACCGGCCAAAAAACTTCAAAATAGGTCATTCAAGATCACGAACGCGGATAGACGAGTTCGGTGCAAAATCATCATTGATGCAGGCCTAGAAGCCATATACCCCCGCACTAGGGGCTCCACCATAAGAGACAATAAAGCTCAACCTTATATATTTCACTTTATATACTTTGTTTATTTTAAACTTTTTCGGCACGACCCGTTTTCAACTCAGTTCCTCTCTTTTACAGATGAACGTTGTGCGGCGCCCGTCCAGGATACGACACAACGGAGACACATGCGCAGACGTGCAGTAGGGACCCGTCCTAAAGGATTCCTTTTAGATTAAGACCCTGCGTAAATCTTTTTTACTGTCTCTTGTTGCTAGACATCCCCTGGTTTTTTCTGATATAACCAAGGAGGAGGCTGGCGTCTTGGCATGTGGCCACGTCAGAATTTTTCCACGTACCTGGACACTAGGGGCTTTCTTTTTTAATAAAGAGTGTTGTTTCGCGTGCACTCATAAAGACCGAACACCTTAGGGAGTGTTCGGCGTCGCGAGTTTTGGCATTATATGCATCAGCTCCGAATCATGTCTTTGGTCAAATGTTGGGTTGCCCGGCTCCTGAGTTCGGCTACCTTACGTTCCACTCCATCGGCTAAGGTAGCACCAGGAGAACTACTGCGATTGTGCCCCGGTTCGGCCGGGCGAGCACCTCAGTAGAGAAAGCCGAAAACTGACTGTCATGATGTAGCGTGAGACTGGTCAGCCACTCGATGACCTATCGAAATCTATCGGATTCCTCCGCTTTAACGAAGGGCCGCTTCCCGGTCAGGCACATACGCGCCCCGAACTCGGACGAGCGCAGTTGCCACCAAGGGGCTACCTAAATAGTCTCACTGTCAAACTCCTATGGCTAAGTGAAAGTGTTAAAGCATTATAGTCCGGTTGCCTGGCCCGCTGCACTATTACCTCCTTTGTAGGACCAAGACGTTGGGTTAAGTGTGAAAATGCGTCTTCTGCGAGCACCCCCGCACTATGTGCGTGGGGGCTGAAGCCAACGACTGCCATCTTTCAGATTTTGTATACATATAGATATATATATATATATATATATATATATATATATATATATATATCTTAAAACGGCCATGCAGGAGGTGTTCCCAATACTTGGAGGCACAAGTATAAAAAAGGCCACTATAGTTTATCAAAATATTACTTTATAATTACATATGCTATCATAACATAGCATATTTCGGGCACTGCGTCTCTATTACACGAGCGCCTTCAAGAACTTCCTGAAAATAGTGCTCGGAGGGTACTCGGCTTTTGTCCGAATCTCGGGATGCAACAACGGTGGTCTCCATCTCTGCCCAGTATGTCTTAACACGGGCAAGAGCCATCCTAGCACCCTCTATGCATGCTGACCTCTTCATTGCATTTATACGCGTCACCGCGTCAAGGAATTGCTGCACTAAGCTGAAATAACTCTTCGGCTCCGATCTCCCCGGCCACAGGTGACCCATGACGTACTTCATGGCGAGTCCAGACAACCTATTTAGTTCGGCCCATTGAGACAAATGATCATCCACTGCCAGTGGACGCTCTGGATTGTGAAACTGTGACCAGAAAAGCTTTTCCACTTCGCGATCTTTCGGATCTCGAAAGTGTTCGGTCGCATCAGCAGCACTCGCTGCCAAGTCTAGATAGGTATCCTCCACACTCCACATCCGGTCCAACGGAGCAAACTTCGGATCACAAAATTTCCTTCGCAACATAAAGGGCTTTCCAGCCGCAATCTGTTCGGCCTGACGCAGCTCTCATCGCAGAGCGCGCATCCTTAGCATTGGCAACGGCCTTCTCTAAGTCCGTCTGTTTCGCCTGGCCTTCTTTTTCAAGAAGTATGCAACGGTTTGTCGCGCTTTTTAACTTTTCGGCCATCTTGGCCATCTCTTCCTTGCTTCGGCAATGAGCAGCCTGTTCGGCTCTCAGCTCTTCAAGGGCTTTCCTAGTGGCCGCATCACTTTCGCTGGCTTGTTCTTTAGCTCGGGCTAGTTCTGCCCTAAGACTCTCCACGGCGGCCGCACCATCTGCGTCAAGCACACACATCGTAAGACACAGGCATAAAACTGTTCTTACCTGATGCCGCCCGAGGAATTACATACCTTGAGCCTCATCAAATCGCTTATTGACAAGCGTGATGTCAGCATCTGCCACGTTCAGTTGCCGCTTTAGTTCGGCAGAATCGTCAGTTCGGCTTGATTCCGGACACCCTGCTGCCTATATTCAAAGGCGACATCTTAGACCTGGGATTATGATCCTCCGCATGCCATCATTTCTTGATGATGCGCATAGTCTCAGGGGCTACTATCTACACAGGGCGCATCTTATTCATGCGCAACTGACAAAAGTGTACATTATCTAATGTACCTCGAAACCCGTCAGTAAACTTTTGACGGCCTCATACAATCCGCTCTCTGCGGATGAAACCCTTTCAATCACCATGCCCATCAATGCGCGGTGCTCCTCTGAGATAGAAGCTCGCCCCAGCAGAATCTTTAGCTCCTCCGGCCGAGCACCAGATGGTGCCGAGCTCGTCCCATGACCTCTTTCGAAGGCCGGACACGGAGAACCTCGGTGGGCCGCATAGCTACCTTCCGCCCCTGCTAGATTCGAAGAAACCCTCCGCGACGACACCTCAAGTTCACCCGCCTTGCTAGGCGGCATGGCAGGGGGAGGCGTCCCGCTCTCCATCATCTCTGGAAGGAGATCCCCCGAAGACGAGCTCTGATGAGAAGGGCTGAGGTCCGAGCTACAAGGTAAACGTTTGGTTAATCTTCTCAGATATAAATCAAGGATTTCCCTCATCCCCCAAAAGGAAAATCTTTCTCCACTTACGGCTCGCTGGAGGGCTGATCCCCTTGAGGGCGTAGTCCGGCCGAGGAACTCCCCGGCGTCGGACCCTCTGACGAGGATTTTCTCCCCCGCTTCGAGGCCATGGTTTCCGGGTCATCAAAGGCGGCTCGCTTCTTCCCCTTAGGAGAGCAATTGTCGTTTCCTCCCTTCGGAGCAGCCTCCTTCGAGGAGGCCATAGCTTCCTTGTCCTCCCCCTCCAAAGGCATTATCTCCAGCATCCTGACCAGCACGCGATCCGGCCTGGTTTCAGGAAGGGGAGCCGGACACCTGATCAGCTTTGCCTTCGCTATCCACTCTTCTTTAAAAGGACGGCTCTTTTAGGGGCAAGTTTATGACAATTATACGGATAGAAGGTCCGGGCACAAGGTTGCTTACTTGAGTATCCAGGCGATTGCAGCTTAGGCCTGCGTCCTCGGTTAAATCCGGACACATCTCTTGTGATCCGAAGAACAGTCTATACATCTCCGCGGGCGTTGCGCCCATAAAGTTCTGGAGAGCTCGCGGTCCCTCTGGATTAAACTCCCATAGGCAAAGGGGGCGATGTTTGCCAGGCAATATTCAGCGAATCAGCATGACCTGCATCACCTTGACCAAGCTGAGGTCTCCTTCCAAGAGATCCTTAATTCGGCCCTGTAACAAGGGCACGTCTTTGGGCAAACCCCAATCTAACCCTCTGTTAACCCATGACGCTAGCCGTGGTGGGGGACCCGAGCGAAAGGCAGGAAGCGCCACCCACTTGGCGCTCTGGGAAGTGGTGATATAAAACCACTCTCGTTGCCACAAGCCCAGCTCCTCTTGAAAAGAGCCCTCGGGCCATGGAGCATCAGCATTTTTGCTTATAACAGCGCCTCCGCACTCTGCGTGTCGTCCCTTGATCATCTTCGGCTCCACTTTGAAAGTCTTGGGCCATAATCCGAAGTGAGGGGTAACACGGAGGAACACTTCGCATACAATGATAAACGAGGAGATATGGAGGATGGACTCCGGAGATAGCTCCGTGGAATTCCAGCCCGTAATAAAACAGCAGTCCCCTCACAAAGGGATCCATCGGGAAGCCTAATCCCCGAAGGAAGTGAGACACGAACACTACGCTCTCACCGGGCTGGGGACTGGGGATAGCCTGCCTTTGAGCAGGCAACCTGTGCGGAATTTCAGCGGTCAAGAACTTAGCCTCTCTCAACTTTAGCACGTCCTCCTCCGTGACGGAGGAGGGCATCCATCGGCCTTGAAGGTCGGAACCGGACATTGTCGAAGGTCTGAGGCGCCCGGAATCTGGAGCCTAGGGTGTTGGAACTCGAGGCGACGGGCGAACTTGTTTTGGGATTGGAGAAAAGGAGTAAGGCCCTGGTCTCTTTATAAGAGGTTGAATACCAGGAGCCCTCCCCGTAACCGTTTGGGACTCGCCTTTAATCGAGAAAACATGCTAACGGGCACGATTGGGTTACCCACGTCCGTATTGATGGGAATCCCGTAAAAGGGGGGCACGCGATCTCTGCTTTGACAAGACGTGCCAAGGAAACCGCCTCGCAGAACATGCTAAGGTGGAAAAGTGAAAACGATCCGAGTAAAGGACTTGGCTGTAGTGTGATGACGCACTGCGGAATACGTCAGCAGATTTGATTTGTGTTAATATTATTCTCTCTATGGCAATATGTGGAAGCTTATTTTGCAGAGCCGGACACTACTCTTGGTGTTCACAATCTTCTATGAAGGATTTGGAGGAGGAACCCGCCTTGCAATGCCGAAGACAATTTGCGCGCCGGACTCGTCGTCATAGAAGCCTGGTTCAGGGGCTACTGAGGGAGTCCTGGATTAGGGGGTGTTCGGGTAGCCGGACTATACCTTCAGCCGGACTCCTGGACTATGAAGATACAAGATTGAAGACTTCGTCCCGTGTCCGGATGGGACTTTCCTTGGCGTGAAAGGCAAGCTTGGCGATGCGGATATTCAAGATCTCCTACCATTGTAACCAACTCTATGTAACCCTAACCCTATCCAGTGTCTATATAAACTGGAGGGTTGTAGTCCGTAGGCGATCAACTCCATATACAACAATCATACCATAGCCTAGCTTCTAGGGTTTATCCTCCTTGATCTCGTGGTAGATCTACTCTTGTACTACCCATATCATCAATATTAATCAAGCAGGAGTAGGGTATTACCTCCATCGAGAGGGCCCGAACCTGGGTAAAAACATCGTGTCCCTTGTCTCCTGTTACCATCCGGCCTTGACGCACAGTTCGGGACCCCCTACCCGAGATCCGCCGGTTTTGACACCGACACTCTCCCTCTCAAAACTTTTATGACAAATATTTTGGTACTCTTCTCAACCTTGATTTTTGGTCTTGAGAACTTTTCATGTTGTCTTGACTCTACTCAAATTTATTTTCTGAAATTTCTTCTATTAAGAAGAAACCCTAGGGATTATGGGTTTATTCTTTTCCCATTCAAAATTTCCTCTTTTGCCATGTCACTTTTTGACATTTCCTTCCAAAACCCATCCCTGCCTTGAATCAAGTCAAGACTCCCACCTCCAGAAAGTCTCAAGCCATTTTTGATTTTATTCAATTTATTTTTCCTCAAAAACTATTTCTGCCATTGTTTATGGACCTAGGTGGTTTACAAAGGAAGTACCAAATTTCTTTTGAGTTTTGATCCCAAACCAACTCCTCTGACTAGTCCTTAGTACCCTCAACCTAGATCCATCAAGATCCACTTGTCCTCAGTTCAAATATTTCAAAATTTGCCCTCTGCAAGTTTGGACCAGAAATGCCATTTTTGGTGAAATTCAAATTTTTCCTTTTCCAAAAATTCTGAGATAATTCATGCAGCTTCCAGATACACCAAGAGGCCACCTCACCAAAGATAAGCTCCAGAAAAATTTCCCATATGCCAAAATCATTTCGTCGAGCACCTGGCATGCACTGATGCTGTTCAAATTCAGAAACTTCAGACGTTCAGTGTTTCTGTTTCGCCGTTAGTGTCATTTTCTTCAGAGCACGGCATCGATCTCGCCAGTAACTGCAGTGGCGCCTTGCTCTCTGTTCCCCCTCCTTATCCAGAGCGCCGCACACTCGTTTGTTCGGACACCATCATCGGTGGTGAGGTGTCTCGCCGACGCCAGCAGCTTCTGCGGTGGCAGAGCCACCCGTGGCGGCCAGCAGGGATCAGCACCAACTTTCGGCGCCGTCCAACACCGCCCAAGCCACCCGTGGCCTCCGCGTGGCTGTCCGCTTGCCTATGCACGCCGCGGCACCGTCACCGTGGCCTGAACAGCACAGAGCGTGCTCTCTACCGCCGATGAGTCCCGTGTGTCGTTCCATCGAGAACGTGGAGTACCACCCAAGGTAGGCCAAGCTTAGCACTTGAACGGAACCAGTGGACCATCGTGGTGATGCTTAGCTCCCTAAACCACCTGACCGACCTCTGCCCCGCCGTAATCATCGCCGGCGTTATCCCGTTCTCGGCCACCGCCTCAGATCGGCTATAAAAGGAGCCCCCGAGCTCGTTCTCGACCCAGTGCCACACCTCCACCTCACCAGAGCACCGCCTAGCCACTAGGAGGACCCCGAGGAGGTCTTCTTCTCCGTCTCCGGCCGCCCTGATCCGCCTTGGGCTCCGGCTTGATTCACTCAAGTGAGGTCATTCCCGGCTCCCAAAGCGCATCAGAAACCTTCTAGTACACCCAGTACCCTAACCCGAGCGACAATTCGATCTTTGCAGCTCTCGCCGGCAAAATCCACCAACACCCGGACCACTGTCCGCCGGAGTTGAGGCCGTTGTCGACGTGGTGCTCACCGACGCTCAACTCCACCACCCACAGGTGCGGAAGAACACGGTGAACACGTTGGTACCTTCCGATCCCCCTGCCTCGCCGTGGATCGCCTCCGGCGACCACCGCGGCCCTCGGGCGCCAGCGCTCTGTTTTAGTTTTCAAACCCGACGGGTGGGACCTCCCCATCAGCTTTTTCTCCTTCTCAAAACGTTTTCTGAAAACGCCTTCGGGCAAAATACGTCTTCCCCCTGGACTGACATATTCTAGACTGAAACGTTTTCTGTTTTTATAAAGAAAACCCTGGAAACTTTCTGTTTCATTATAGAAAGGTCCCCGGACTAAAACTCTTATAACTTTTAAACAAAAGATGATTTTAACTTGAAACTTTTTCTGTCATCTTTATCTTTTTGTCTAGTTTTTTGTCATATTTATTTGAAAAATATTTGGGATACTTTTTGTGCACGCATGGTATTTATGCAGCATCCAATTTTATTTTAATACGTAGATACCGGAGGAGGTAAAGGAGACGCGTGCTTCCCCGAGCTAGACTCCGACTTCTCCGAACCAGGCAAGCATGTTTGAACCTTTGATATGATGAGTGTTTTGCATGTTTGCTTGAGTAGTTTTTTCTCATGGCATGTTTATATAAGCATTTGTGAATGTTATGTGCTTTCAAGACAAGCTACAAGTGTGCTTCGAAGTTGGGTGTGTTCTTATGATGATAAGACAACACGATCATGTGGTGACATGATGGGTTGCAAGCTGGTATTGTTGAAGCATGCCAGTCTTATGCCAACCATTAACTCCAGTTCTAACGTGGGTCAAGTCTCGATCCTGTTCGTTTCCCCTTCATGCTGCCACATGTTTTCTGCAAAGAGTGCGGTTTAGTAAGTTGCAAACCTCTTTCTTGGTACACACCAAACAGAGAGACCGTGATGAGGGTTCCATGGCCCTGGATTAAAGCCAGTCATCCGGTCAGGGGGCATGGGTGTTTCTGGTTGGGACCGAGAGGGGGGCACCCCTTAGAGCACGCGATATAAATTTGATCCCATGCTATTCGAAGTTGTAGCCTCCCCATCTTAAGGTTTTTCTTGAAAGTCGCCAAGGGTGATCCCTGGCAACGGAATGTGGAATGGGTGTGTACTATGTAGACGTGTTTCTTCTAAAACACCGTAAACGGAACTAGTCCTTGTGACTACCGAAATCCGTTGGCTGTGGTAAAGAGTACAAACTCTGCAGAGTCAAAATCATTCGAGTATCCATATCCTCGAGCAAGGACTTGGACATCATCTCTTTGTCATTGTCAGTCTCAGTGTCAAATTTCAGTGTCAACCCCAATGACAGTCTCCGGAGGATAAACATGAAACTGAGAGTGGTAAACTCGGCTGAAGGTTATTTATGTGAATGGACTAACCAGTTTATTATTATATGCTGAGTATTTCCTTGCGATGATTTAAATTCATGAGCTATTTAAATTCGAATGATAAACTATAAGCCCTTTATGTGATGTCGCTCAGACGCCCGACTGTGGTAACATTGTCATTTACTTTTCAACATAAGCCCTTTATGTGATGTCGCTTAGACGTTCGACTGTGGCATTATTGTATTTACTTTTCAATATAAGCCCTTTATGTGATGTCGCTCAGACGTCCGACTGTGGCATTATTGTTACTTACGTTTCAACATAAGCCCTTTATGTGATGTCGCTCAGACGTCCGACTGTTGCATCATTGTCATTTACTTTTCAATATAAGCCCTTTATGTGATGTCGCTCAGACGTCCGACTGTGGCATTATTGTTATTTACTTTTCAATATAAGCCCTTTATGTGGTGTCTCCTCGACGCCCGACTGTGGCATGTTAATTTTATTTTCACCTTTCGAGGCGTCGCTTCAGACACCCGATCGGTCTTCAGTTAGTTTTATTGGGATTTCGGGAGGACTACCGCCTGATTTCCTCTTATTTATCGTGTAGTGCAAATCTATTATTTGATTGTGCATACTAACCTGCCCATGTGCATCATGTTTACATTTGTTATATCTTATGTCCGAACTGTCTTGCGAGTACATTCAAAGTACTCACCTGGCTTGTTGATTTGGCCAGATGTTGACGAAGGCGATCTTATGGATGAAGAGTTTGATAGCGAGTCCGACGCCTAGAGGAGGCCCAGTCAGTCACGTGCGACCCTGGAGTTGTTCACTTGTATTATACACGCTTCCGCCACCCAAATAAGTTCATCAAGCCTCACTCCGACGCTTGATGAGCTGTAAGATTTCAGAGTCATGTCACCCACTTCACTGTGACATATCCACCACCACCTTTATTTCGAGTCAGTAGTTATGTCACCATACCCTTGTGTCATATCCGCCTTTATGTATAATATAGGCGTGCTTGTAATAAATTGTTGAGCATCCTCAGCTCAACCATGTATAATATTTAGTACTGCTGGATTTCTGTATCAAGATTTTGCCTGCCAGTAAGAAGAATTCTTCTGTACTGGTCAACACAAAGGTCGGCTTTTCAATAAATGTTTTATTGGAAAGGTGGTCGTGACAAACTTGGTATCAGAGCCAGGCTGACTGTAGGAAGCCACTAGGTGCGACAGCTAATCGGTTATTAGCTTATTTTATTATTCTGCATATTGTGGCAATTTTCTGTTAGTCATCATAAATTTATGATTTGACTATTCGGGATTTTGTCTACTTTTGTAGATGGCGGGCAACGATTGTGAGTCACAGGTGTTCGCCAATGTTCCTGAGGGGTTTATCAAGCTCCTCATCTCCATCACCAAGATCGCGATCGGGCCATCAGTTCGTCCGGAGTTCACACTCTACCGGCACAAGCTCAGCGACAGTTTGTCTATGTACCAGGCCGCAGTTCAGTTCAAGGGAGGACGCGCCGAGTTCCACCACTTCCGATTTGTCGGGAGGGCCATGCCTACGGAGAGGCATGCCATGCAGATGGCTGCCCATGAGGCAATAACTCGCCTCTGGGATGTTCTTCCTTCTATGAAGACTCGTCGCTACCGCTACCTTCCCTGTCACGTGCCATACACTTGCTACTATGCATTCGCTTGCGCCAGGGGAGAAAGAGATGAGGCTATTGAGATGCTTGTTGAGTACCTCAAGGCACTCGAGGCAGCCTTCGACATCCTCGTGGACGACGTCGTAGCTGCTCGTATGGATTCCATCCATGGCTGCTCCGCCAACAGGAAGGAGCTCCTCCATATGGCACCACCACTGACGTTCGTCTCGTCCTCAGGATCATATACACCGGCCATCCTAGCCACCGCTCGCCGCCTGCCTACCACTGAGGAGTTTGATCATGTCATTGCTCCCACTCCAGTCCGAGCCGCACCACCTGCCACACCCGCGCTAGCTCCACAACCCAGTACTTCGCGCCTGGAGCCTATTATTGAGGAAGAGGTTGAGTCTCCAGCACCATTGGGTCTTACCCTCGGCAGGCCAAAGGAAGTCTTCACCATCTCCGACTGAGTACGCCTAGCAGCAGTGTGATGCGCCAGCTTGTATGATATGTTTATATGTACATAGGTTTGGTGAGAAGTAGTTTGTGTGCGCATCATGTAGGATCTTGGAGAAGTGCACTAGCCTAAATAACATGTCAGGAATGTGTACACACATCCTAAGTGATGTATTGTATAATTATGGCTTGCATGTAAGATATGTACTGAGCGGTCCTTCTCCACGCGCAATCAAGTGTTTTCTTGAAAAATGTTGGAGTTCTTAAAATTTCCGCCTTTTCAAAATTATTTATTTTTATGACACAATTTCCTCATGAGTTTGCAAAATTACCCTAGAGTGAAAAATGCCTCGTCCCTGGACTCGTTCCATGCCAAACCCGCCGGAAGAAAATTATGGTGCCCAGACAAGTAACAACTTCACACAGGGACAGTCAAGTCAGCAGGGCAGTGAAACAGCATTTACTCAAGTATGCCGCCTTTATGAGCAAAGCCAGCAGCAGCACCAAGAAATGATGAACCATGTTATCAATATGGGGAATCATCATGAGCCATATCAGCAGCACTCTAAATTGTCTGAATTATAGAAGAAGCATCCCCCAATGTTCTCTCACACTAATAAACCTCTTGAGGCCGATGATTGGCTTCGAGACATTGAGAGGAAGTTGATTATTGCATAATGTTCAGACCGTGAGAAGGTACTTTATGAACCTCACTACCTCACGGGGGCAGCCACGTCATGGTGGGAGAATTTCCCACACATTCACCCAATGAAAATGATATCACATGGGAAGATTTTAAAGAAGGATTTCGTGGGGCGCACATTCCCAGAAGCATTATGAAGATCAAGAAAAGGGAATTTGATGACCTCAAGCAGAGAAGCATGACAGTGATTGACTACAATAGTCAGTTTACCCTATTATCTCGTTATGCCAACAAAGAACATATGACGGAGAACAAAAAGATGGAGAAGTTTCTGGATGGTCTGGCACCAGCACTTAAATGCCAGCTGGTCGTACACACCTTTCCAGACTTCAAAACGCTTGTGGACAAGGCCATTACATTGGAAAATGAGCGCCACAGCTTGGAGGAATTTCACAAGCGGAAAAGGGACCAGGTTACTCATGCTCGCAACAACCGGCACAAGACTGACCCTCGGAAGATTGGAGCAAATCGACCCACAACCAATGTTCCGTGGCCAATCAAAAAAATTCACGCAAGGGACAAATATTTTACATATCGCCCTGGTGTGACTTGCTACGCTTGTGGAGAGGAAGGGCACTATGCTAAACAGTGCCCAAAGCCAAGAAACTTGGCCCCAAAACCGAACAACACTGGGAACAATTCAGCACCCAAGCGCAACAACTTCAACCCCAACAACAATCACAAGAACGGTCACCTGAACCATGTGACCAAGGAGGAAGCACAAAATGCCCCGGATATCGTACTCGGTACGTTCCCTGTCAACACAATACCTGCCACGGTTTTGTTTGATTCTGGAGCTTCTCACTCGTTCATTTCGAAGAGTTTTGCCTTGCAACATGATTTTTCGATACTCCCTTTGGAAAAATCCATGATCATCAAGTCCCCTGGGAATAAGCAAGTCACTCAAAGTTACTGTCAAGGTGTGGTTATTGAGCTCAGAGGACTAAAGTTTCGAGCAAACCTCATTGTATTGGAAAATAGAGGACTAGAGGTTATCCTAGGCATGGATTGGTTAACCACCAACAAGGGATTTATCGATTGCTTCAATCGGACTGTAATCCTCACTCATCATCATGGGAAGACAATAAAAGTCGCAGCCCAAGAAAGACCAGTATCACGACAACCAAGATTGAACAAGGTGGACACCTCAGAGTTAAGCAAATTTCCACTAGTGTGCGAATTCCCTGACATTTTTCCCGAAGAACTACCAGGCATGCCGCCAGACCGGGAAATAGAGTTCAGCATTGAACTAGCACCTGGAACCACCCCCATCTACAAAAAACCCTATAGGATGGCACCCTCCGAGTTGGTAGAATTAAAGAAGCAAATAAAAGAATTGTTGGACAAAGGATTTATACGAGCTAGCTCCTCACCTTGGGGTTCGCCAGTATTATTTGCCAAGAAAAAGGATGGGACACTGAGATTATGCATAGACTATCGAGCACTCAATATGGTCACCATCAAAAATAAATATCCGATGCCATGGATAAATGATCTATTTGACCAACTCGCACAAGCCAAAGTTTTCTCAAAAATTGATTTGAGGTCAGGATATCATCAATTGAAAGTACGGACAGACGATATCACTAAGACAACATTCACCTCCAGATACGGACTATATGAGTTTACAGTGATGCTATTTGGACTAACAAACGCCCCCGCATATTTTGTCCACCTCATGAACAAAGTGTTTATGAAATTTATGGACAAATTTGTTGTGGTGTTCATTAACGATATTCTGGTATACTCTAAGACACCAGAAGAGCATGCAGAACATCTCAAGATTGTGCTGGGAGAATTAAGGAAGCACCAATTATATGCCAAGTTCAGCAAATGTGAATTTTGGTTAAGACAGGTCGGCTTTCTAGGACACGTATTGACCCAAGAAGGTGTCGTCGTGGACCCAGAAAAAGTCAAGACCGTACTTGGTTGTAAATCACCAGCCAACGTAACAGATGTCTGCAGTTTTCTGGGAATGGCTGGATACTACCGAAGGTTTATTGAGGGATTCTCCACCATAGCGAAACCAATGACACATTTACTCAGGAAGGAGAAGAAATTTGTGTGGACTGAAGCTTGCGAGAAGAGTTTCCAAAAACTCAAGAAGAAATTAACAACCGCACCAGTGTTAGTTATACCAGACATACACAAAAGTTTTGAAGTGTATTGTGATGCATCCCGGAAGGGCCTCGGGTGTGTGCTGATGCAAGAAGGCAAGGTTGTCGCACACGCTTCGAGACAACTTCGAAAGCAAGAAGAAAATTATCCCACTCATGACTTAGAATTGGCAGCAGTCATTCATGCACTCAAAGAGTGGAGACACTTTTTGCTTGGGAATCGTTGTGAAATATATACGGACCAAAAAATCTCAAATATATTTTCACATAGCCAGAGCTATTTAAATTCGAATGATAAACTATAAGCCCTTTATGTGATGTCGCTCAGACGTCCGACTGTGGCATTATTGTATTTACTTTTCAATATAAGCCCTTTATGTGATGTCGCTCAGACGTCCGATTGTGGCATTATTGTTACTTACGTTTCAATATAAGCCCTTTATGTGATGTCGCTCAGACGTCCGACTGTGGCATCATTGTCATTTACTTTTCAATATAAGCCCTTTATGTGATGTCGCTCAGACGTCCGACTATGGCATTATTATTATTTACTTTTCAATATAAGCCCTTTATGTGGTGTCGCCTCGACACCCGACTGCGGCATGTTAAATTTATTTTCACCTTTCGAGGCGTCGCTTCAGACACCGGATTGGTCTTCAGTTAGTTTTATTGGGATTTCGGGAGGACTACCGCCTGATTTCCTCTTATTTATCATGCAGTGCAAATCTATTATTTGATTGTGCATACTAACCTGCCCATGTGCATCATGTTTACATTTGTTATATCTTATGTCCGAACTGTCTTGCGAGTACATTCAAAGTACTCACCTGGCTTGTTGATTTGGCCAGATGTTGACGAAGGCGATCTTATGGATGAAGAGTTCGATAGCGAGTCCGACGCCTAAAGGAGTCCCAGTCAGTCACATGCGACCCTGGAGTTGTTCACTTGTATTATACACGCTTCCGCCACCCAAATAATATCATCAAGCCTCACTCCGATGCTTGATGAGCCGTAAGATTTCAGAGTCATGTCACCCACTTCACTGTGACATATCCACCACCACCTTTATTTCGAGTCAGTAGTTATGTCACCATACCCTTGTGTCATATCCGCCTTTATGTATAATATAGGCGTGCTTGTAATAAATTGTTGAGCATCCTCAGCAAAACCATGTATAATATTTAGTACTGCTGGATTTCTGTATCAAGATTTTGCCTGCCAGTAAGAAGAATTCTTCTGTACTAGTCAACACAAAGGTCGGCTTTTCAATAAATGTTTTATTGGAAAGGCGGTCGTGATAGCTCAGGGGGTGGAGGTTGAACATAAACTGCAGGCCCTTGATTTCGTGTCCAACGGCTGGAAAATCGACTAACCAGAGATGAAAAAGTCTGTCGACTGACGTGTAGCCTCAACCCGCACATACACATGCATGCACGCAACACTCGCACGAACACACACACGCATGTAGGCATGCAACACCGACACATACACATAACAAACACACACGCGCATGCAGGCGTGCAACACTGACACGTACACATGCACTCACGAACACATGCACGTACGCACACATGCATGCAACACTGAAACATACACATGCACGCACGCAACAGTCGCACGCCTACATGCACATAACGCATGACGCAAGACACACACTCAACCTATACATGCATGCACCCTTTGTTAAGGACATGGATTGTTACAGGTATTAATCAGTCTTATCTGTGATAAGCAGAACATTGATGTTTACAGTGGTCTTTATGAATCACAACGTATCGAACGGGCTATCAACGTATATATGAAAATTTGAAATTCTCTTACATTATATAGTAGGCTTATCTACATGAAATAGATGACTTCACACTCAATCATCGGTTAATGAAATGCCCGCTTCTGACCGCCCTGGCCCACCAAAAGTTCTTCTGCCATGCGCTGTCTGCGTTGGGTCACTAACATGCATGCCATGTACCCAAAGAGCCCACAACGTCGCGGTGTCATACGTCAGAGTCGAGGGCACCACTCGCTGCACGGCCGACTGAACATGCCTCCTTGCTGCATTCAAATGCCTTCATGAAACCTGTGTGGAAGCCGAGAAACCCACTCAGGACATATGTCTGTTCATGACTGGGCCAGCATTAAATGCAACGCCGGCCGAGCTCCTCCCCTCTGCTGTCTATTTAATTTCCTATTTAAACGAGGCCAGACGTCGGCCAAGAATCGCACACCTCCACCACTCCCCTATCTCCTCCTTCACCATTTTGTCCACTCTTACAATGGCTTACGAAGAGTAGTTATCCCGCATCCAAGCCAGCTAGGTCACCCGCCGAGCCCGCCGGATACGAGCTATGTGGCTCTTTGATCCACCTCCCTCCCCTTGCCCGATGGAGCCAGTTGCTGCCCCAAGCCGGTGCATGGTTCAACAACTCACTGCTCCAGCTCGACGAGGAGCGGCGCACGGGCGTCATCGCTGCCGTCCACGCCGCCACCTTGTACCGCGCATCCCATGTCTGCGACCACGTCTCCCATTTCTGTGGCCGAGACTCCCATTCCAGTGGCCGTGCCATATAAGCAGAGACAGAAGACGAGTGCACGGAGAGCAATGGGTCGGTGGCCAGCGCCTCCGTGTCCGCTACCATCATCGAGGAGAAGTAGAACACGGGAGGCCGCCGCCGCTTGGGTCCCATGAAGGCCACCGCAGAGGCGACGTCGACGTACACAACAGGTGTTTTGCTGGATCCTTTTGTTGCGAGGACCTTCGTCGACCCTGCATGGGCTCCATGGAAGCGGAGAAGCCCCCTTCCATCTTCATCTTGGGCATCAGCCAACGAAGTCAATTGGGTAGTGGGGAAGCGAGCCGTCCTTTGTGCTAAAGCATATACCTCCGGGGCTCCTGGCAGTCCGTTGATCGTGTTGCCGGACATGAGGAAGACAAATGGATCGACGTGCGACCATTTAGGCTAGGTATTATTATACATGTGTTGTTCAGAACTAGCACCACTTAGTTGATTTGAATGTAATGAAATCCGTCATGTTTGTATGAAAATCCGGTATTTTATGAATTACGCCATTGTTCATATGAAATATCGCCGAGTTTGCATGAATTTCGTCCGGTTGGTTGAGTTGCTGTCAGAATGTGTGCAGCTATGGTTGGATGGCGTAATTTGCGGGTCACCGATCGGTCTGTGGCCGGCTCGGGCGGCATGGTGGGACAAAAAAAGCACAGCTCATGCGAGCTTTTCTCCAACGCGCGCGCTGGAGGATGCATGAGCACCCGAGCTATTCCTCGTTCATCAGTGGCAAAGGAACCGGGCAAGATCCAAAAAGCTCATCCTAGCACATTCAAATCCCTCGTTCGCCGTGAAAGTTTGCCATGTATTGTTTTCATGGACTAGCAAGATGCCCGTGCATTGCACGAAACATCAAGATGCATTTTTTTTTACAAAACACCTGTTGTGATTGACCCACGCAGGAGTAATCCCATGTGTAAAAACTAATGATATCTCGAGAATTTTATTGGAAAATGGTATCTCGACCATTTCATCGAAAAAATGAAAGATGAGAGATAAGGTGAGAAGGAGTGGGGTGTTTTTATTGAAGCTTGAAATGTGAACATGTGAATGGGAGGGACTACTACAACCCTTCCAAAATAATGTTAGTACTAATGGTATCATACTCCATCCGTTCACCATCTAACATGCTCAGTTTTTTCATTTGATAAGAGGCAAACCTTGTGGGGCCTACCTTAGACGCAAGGCTCTATACACTCGAGATGCTCTGTATGTACGTATTAGTTTTGATATGTCCCGTCAACTCGCAGAACGGGGAGAAGCTTGCTTAGTACGCTGTCTCCCCCGCCCATGGGCGCGATGGCTCGCGGGACGAGGTGAAGCTTGCTTACTAGTACTCCTTAGGCTGGTTGTAATGGGGAGTATCAGATAATAGTATCATGCATATGATACTAGTGTATGATACTACTTCAGTAATGCTAAGTATCATAAGTAAGCATCTTAGGTTGCCTTATTAATTGTCATGCATGACACAAAGTAGTACACCATTTAATATGATCCGGTATCATGATATGATACCACACCCTCTCTTTCCTTATTTAATTGGGTGTCATATCATCCAAAAAGTCTAGTTGGAATGCATGATACCGCTTATGATACTACCATTACGACCAGCCTTACGCCCGCTCCCTCGCCCACGCATGTGATGGCTCGTAGGACAAGGAGAAAATTTTACTACTCCCTCCGTTTACTCCTCGTCCCTACCTTGGTTAGAGAGATTAACATATTCTTTGAAATATGTCTTTTAGTAGTAGTAGGAGTAGTACAGTGGAACTACATAGGAGTAGTACTACATCAATTTCCTTGGAGTCTGTGGTGCAGCAAGCTACCCTAGGCTATGTTACTACTCCCTCCTTTCGAGTTTATGGCTCAATTTAAAAATCTCTCCAACCAAGGTAGATGGTGAGTGGTGGAATTAATTTCTTAGTTTGCACAAGTAATTAGTACGCTCGTTTTTCTCAAGAAGTTATGTTTATCGAGGCATTAATCATGCATGACCACTAAATTTCCATGAACTTCTACATGCATTGGTGAGTTTTCTCTTGACACTGCTTGCATCGGGTGATTTAATGCTCCTCAGAATCCAAACATGTGATGGTACTACTACTACTAGTAGAATTGAGACTTATAAAACGGAAAAACTATTTTTTAGATGAGCCCTATAAACTGGAAAGGAGGGAGTAGTAAGTAGTAGTACTACCTCCATAGTGGGTACGTACTCCGTAAAATCAGATTTTCCCAAACTAAGGGAATGTACAATGGTGCTATCTTAGGAGTGCCACGTAGGATAAATGATGAGGTGGAGGAGAGAGAACTCGCAAGAAAAGGATTCTCTTCTCTTATTTAAGAGAAGACAAGAGATGATCTCTTAGCACAATATGTCTCACAACGTTTTTAGGAATAGCTAGTTATAGAAAATAAGGCTAAGACATGACCCTTTGTAGACGTCTTTTTTTTCATCTCTAAATTGCATGCAAGACTTAAGATAAGACTATCTTATCAACCATTGTACATGCCCTAAGTCGCTCAACCTTTATTTTCTTGTTTCCCTTCATGCCTCGTTGCCTCGAACACACTATGCCAAACTCCCCTGCCTACCGCGCGGGAAAAGACTCGCCCTCGCATTTTTTAGTCCGGGTTTGTATCGATGGCTCGCGTGAAGCAGCAAAAACCAAGCCGTGTCTTATACTCCTCCGTCAACGCTCGCTTTTCTGAATTATGTACTTCCTCTTGCCAACATGTGGGACATATAGCAACTGGGTCGATGTGTCATGCACCAAATAACAGTGTACAACAGCAGGGGACGCACCCCAGTTGTACCACCCCAGTAGTAGTAATGAGCAATGAGACGTCAAATCACAATGCCGCACCTTCCTAGATGGACGAAGCAACCATTATTTCACAGTTCACTTCGCCATCATCTCCTTCAAGAAAACCACGTATTGCTTCTGTGATTGTTCTGCCTCAAGAGGGACGCGCATCGCCTTGGTACATCATGACACGTGGGACCGCATGACAGGCTATGCCCCCCGCCAATCGCTCGGTAAAATCACCTCATTTGTACGACTAGCCACAGTGGGAGTAACTTCAGCAGTAACATCGAGTCCAACTCAACAAATTTGCTTATGTGGAAAATATAATGAGGAGAGAGGTAGTTTGAGTAACTTTAGCTAGTTACTATAACATCACATGTTACTGGTGCGCGTTAGTGCTATACAAACGGTTTTTAACCCCTTTCCGCGATGGCATTTGGGACTGTCGCCAGGTGAGTCTGGGCGATAGGGTGTCCTTCCCACACGACCCAGAAACCGTTGAGGATATGGAGCAATGATCCATAGGCCTTCCAAAATGCAATCATGTGCGATGCAGCACACACGAAATTCATACGCACATGTGGTATTGGTGATTAAACATTTCTAATGATGCAGTGAAACCATACGGTCTATCGTAATGAACCGTTTGGGAAACAGTATGTAAGGCACACGGGCCAACATATGAACTATGTGCAATTTGTAACCCTTCGCACATGAGTTTTTCTGCATAACCCGTCTGCCATGCAAGACTCCATCGCACAAGTTTTTGAACAATTACCGTCTGCGATAATGTTCTATCACAAACGATTCAGGAGCCCCTTCGCACACATACAAGTGTTGCAGACCGTTTGTGATTTGTTGGTTATAACCGACGGTTGCCGCACGAGTGACGTGCGCTTTTCGTTTGGGATCCCACACGTTTCCTAAAAAAATTACCACTGTGATTGTATTTTACATTGGGCACGGTTTACTCCGAGTTCTCGTGTGCGATAACGGGATATCACAAATGGTTCCAAAGACCCTACGCACACGTTGTAGCGCCACAAATCATTTGCGATTTGCTGTGTATCACCGACGGTTCCGCTACGATTGACGTATGCTTTCCGATGTGGATCGCACACACTCATTTAGTTGAACCTTGTGCAGAGCAATTGCCAGGTTAAAACAAAAATATCCCATTTGGAATCGGCATGCAAAAAGCAAATTCACCACAATATTCAATTGAACAAATAATAAAAACTATCACATTTTGAATTTGCACGCAAAAAGCAAATTTGCCACAACATTCAATTGAACAGATAAACAAAAATATCTCATTTTGATCCGGCACGCAAAAAGCAAATTCAGCACAATATTCTATTGAACAAATAGTGTCCACGGGAAGAACATTCATCAGATTTCACAACAATTGAAATTTAACATATGGTAGCTAAATTCCAATGATTTTTCCACACATATATGCATTACATAATTAATCATAGTGTACAAAATAAGACCTCGTCAGATGGAAAACAATGGATCAATGCATATATGTTTAGCGGCTAACTCTTACTCAATGTTTCAGGAGAAGGCATGCTGAAATCTTCATTGTCACCAGTGGGATTGATGTAGTGATCCAGGAAGAAGTCGCTGATAAATCTCCGAATCATCAGCAATTCACCAGTCAGGAGCAGTTCGGGGGTCCTCGGTTTTAAGATAAGCTGCAGTATTTTTAAGATCAGAATGTGCCATATGAGTGGAATAGAAGATATTAATTAAGATAGACTTACTGGTACTAATTCGCGAGGATCGTCACAACTATCAGCAGATTTGCAAATGGAGATCATGTGTCTGCAAACATATTATCCACAAAGGTTGGTCCCTGCTTCTTGCTGAGGACACTGAATTTTTTTATATAGAATTAGTCATGTATTTGTCATGTTAGGAACAACCTAACTAGTGTTAGCTGTATTATTTTTTCTTTGGACAAAATAGAAAGATGTTTATTTAGAAGCTTGAACATATGACTAGCTTAAGGAAAGGTATTTGCAGACTGTTGGATATTTTTTCCAAAAATAACGGATTTTGGTGTGTTATCGGAGAAATGATCTCGTGCTGCAGAGGTAGTTCCCTCTTGAACAGGTTCCCTAGTTTAGTTTCCCACAATGCAAGCACACTGCAAATGATGATGAATTTTGAAAACATCAATTATTGAACTAGATATGAATGCAAATTAATTTCAACATCATAGAATTCAATACCTATCCATGAATTGATGAAGATGCGTAAGATCCTGAGCGTTTGTTGACTCTCTAAGAGAATCGATGTAGTAAACTGTGTTCTTGTTTTGTAACATCCCAATATTCTAAATTTTCGAATGTTATATTAAATAAATATTTATGATTATTTGTTTGATTGTTGTGTGATTGATTGTGTGAAATTGAGTGTAATTTGAAACTTTTTGAAAGTTGAATGAGAGGGAATGAAATGACTTTCCCAAACTTTTATCTTTGCACTTTGATCTCCATGAATTCAAATTCATTTCATCACAAAAACCCTAGAGTGAAGATGATATGACTTCTTCCATTTAAATAAATGAAAAGGGTTTTAAAAAGAATTGAATTTCCATTTGGAAATATTTCAAATTCAGAAACTTTATGCAACTCAATGATTTTCATGAGAGAAGATAAAATGACATCTTCAAATTATATGAAATAGGAGTTGGAATTTTAAAAGAATAAAATTGAAAGTCCCTTTGAAGGTATTTTGAAACCCCCTTTCAATTTGGAGTTATTTGGTTTTTATTCAAGTTATTTTTCTCCTAAAAATAAATAAATAGAAATAAGGGTAAAATGATTCCCTTCAAGGGAAAATTAGGAGAAAATAAATTTGAAATCATTTTGGTATTATAAAAATAATTTTATTGGTTTTATTGCAACAGCAGCACTGTTTGACTTTTGAGAATTTTGGTAGATTTTATTTGAACTTGAGAAATAGTTCATGTTGTAGAAAATACTTTTCTGAAAATTTTAATATATAATATGCCTATATATCATTTTTATTAGTTGTTGTTTATTTTTTTGTTGTCTATATAAAAAAACAAATCCTTCGAACAGTGCCAGGCCGAAGCCTAGCACTGCTCCTCTCTCTTACCCCTCACCGCTCCGGCCCACTCGCCTTTCGGCCCATAGCCGCACGAGCGTCGAAGCCCTAGGGTTCGATCGCTCGCTCCTCTCTCGCTTGCCCCTATGCCGCTGACCGCCAGGCCCCACTGCCCGATCGCCCTCGCCCGCGATCTTCTTCCTCCCCACACCAGAGCCTCCCTCGAACACCGCCTGAATCCCGATCTTCACGGGATTTGATCTCTCGATCCACCCCCTGCTCCAAGTCTACTCCCCAATGATTCCTCGCAGCTCGAGCACCCTTGGAACGGCGACAACATCGACCACCTGACGCCGCCTCCGCCTTGACCTCACCGTCGACCGCCTCCGACCACCTCCGCCGATGCCACGACCACTGTTGGACCCGCCGTCGCCCGCTGCTTCGTCCCATACAAGCTACCGAGATCGCTGATGACCGGGGTGCCGTCCGCGTCGACCACCGAAGCCGGAGCACCTCGCCGGAGCTCGCCTTGCCGCGGTGAGCCATTCCCCTCCGTCCGATCTATTATTGACGGCGTAGATTAGATCTAACGGATGGTTAGGTTTTTTTATTAGATCGGGTTTACTTACTGTTAAGTCTGGTTTAGATCGAATCGAGACGCCCAATTTTCATCTATTAGCTGACGCTCATCGTTTTCAATTAAGTGGTGAACGTCCGCTAGTTTACCTCCCGCAGCGCACGCCCGTAGCCAGTCAGAAGCCGCCACGGGCAACGTCTGATGTGTAGTGTTTCATTTTTTTTCTTTTGTTGTTTTCTGTTTTAATTCACAGAAACTGTTTCTGTTTTACAAACTTCATATATTTTATGTTTTAGATCAAAATTGAATGATTATTCTTGCACTAGATTCAGAATTTGTTGAAGTTTCTGTTTGCGCACTTATTTTTCAAATTATCATAGTTTAAATTTGAACTATTTCAAATATGCTTCAAACACTATTTTGGCTCTAGTTTGAATTCTAGAATAGATTTTTGATTGATTCTTTTTGCTACTGTTTTGTTATTGTTTTGTCTATCCATCAGCATATAGTGGCTTATTTTTTGTTTATTTTAAATTAGGTTTATTGTGAAAATAGTACTATTTTTCTTATGTAGTTGTTTTAGTCATATAATTAGTGTTTTTAATTATTTTTAGTTAATTATTTTTGTAAATTCTTACATGTTGTCATATGTTTCTGTTAGACTACAGTAGATAAATTTTTGTAGTTATTTATTAGTGTTTAGCTACTGTTTATTATTTGTTTATTTAGTTCATAGTACTATTTTAGTATCTGTTCTTTTAGTTCATAGTGATAGTTGATAAAAATAGTTTTATTAGTTTCAAAAGTAATTCTTTTTGCCACTTGAATATATGTTGTCATTGATTCTGTTATTTAGGAGTAAATTAGTTTGATAATTATTTTAGTATTGTTTACTATTGTCTTAGTGTTTTGCTAGTTGTTATAGTTGTTCTGGTGTTAACTAGATAGTTACAATAGTTTTCATACTAGTTATTTTTGCTAGTAAATGATTTAGTAAATTATTTTCTGTTGTTTCATTAGAATTATATTTTCTATGCTGTAGAAAAGTTATTAGAGTAATTTAGTTTTAATAAGAAAAGTATTGATTGTTATTGTGTGAGTTGGTTTCTCCCTAGTTTTCTTTGAAATTTTCTATGGATTTTCTATTTGGTTTTCTTTGTTGCTTTTATTTTGATTGAGTGTTAATATGATTGATAGAATTGATTGTTAGAATGTTTTGCTTATGTGAATGTTATGTTTGACTTAATATATTTTCAACGAAGTGACGAATAGTTCTACCAAGTCTTTATTCCGAGAGCGTTATTATCTTCATCAAGTAATACCAGGCAAGTTCACTTTGACCATTCTTTTCATGCCTATATTTTTATTGCATTTAGTGTCACCATTCATAATCCCTCCAGTAGTTATATTTACTTCTTGTAGTTGAGTAGAATGCATGAGGAAGAAACCCATCACCCTGTTATCAAGCTCATGACGCTATATAGTTTTAATGCTATGCTATAGTAGACGGGTTGGTATGAGTGCTCGTGAGTGGTGTGAGTATGAAGAACTTTACGTCAATGACGACAACTCCATGATGGCATCTGCAAGGACCGAATCTTCAAGGCCAAGACTTCAAGACTCAAGACAAGGATTCAATATACCTCTGGGTGGAGAATGGTTAAGAAGGGTACATTGGTGCGTCCAGTACTTAGTGATTGCAGAGAAGCGCTGTGATATCATGCAGAAAGCTCCACCCAGGCTCAAAGAGATTGAAGAATACTTCATGCTCGGAAGCTTACCTGTGCAACCGCAAGTCACTATGGGCTCTGGCTTGGTTAACCTTAGTGCTGACTCTGGCTAGGACAGTGCTAGCAGATGTAGAACTACGGTAGGATTGGATGAGCACCGGATAGTGGCCAGAGGAAGTGCGGGAACGTGAAAGAGGGATCGAATCTTGCGGGCAAAGTGTATAAACCTATGCAGAGGGTTAAAACCTAATCGATTAGCCGTGTCCCCGATTACGAACAATTTAAGCCTCTGGACTTGGATCTATCTCGGAACTCTCAACACCGGATTGATAACTTAATTGTGGGCAACTTATGATGATTTTGGGGTATGAGCCATCAGTTGGCGGAACCATGTCATGATAGAAAAACTTCGTAGTACAGACTCCTGATATTCCTTTGGTGTAGGGAAAATAAAAACCAGCTTTTATGCAAAAACCTCAGATACAGAGCCACAAAGCCATATTGCATATAGTATAGTTTTATCATTTGTTCTTCTTACAGTAATCTTGCTGGTACATTCAATGTACTGAACTACACGGCTGCAACGTATCATGTTGGAGTTATTTCCTCGACGAGTAAGAGTTACGATACAGGGTTACACTTCTAGGAAAAGGGCTATAGATGAAATGGATACTACTGGCGCACCTGACATGTGGTGCGCCACTACTATATAGCAGTGGCGCACCATGTGAAGGTGCGCCATTAGTGTGGAAGACACTAATGGCGCACCAGACACATGGTGTGCCACTAGTATTTTTTTTCATTTTTCCAAACATAATAATGGCGCATCCAGGCACAGTGCGCCATTACTAGTTCTAACTAGTAATGGCGCACCAGTCACACAGTGCGCCACTACTATATTTTTTTATTCTTTTTTTGCAAAACTACTAATGGCGCACTATGCCACGGTGCGCCATTAGTATATATATATATATATATATATTTGCAAAACTACTAATGGCACACCACCAGCAGGTGCGCCATCAGTAACCAGGGTTACTAATGGCGCATTTTCAGGTGGTGCGCCATTAGTAACCTGGGACCAACAAGATATTTTCGACAGCCACACCTACGCACTCACTTTCCCCACTTCATTCTCTCCACCTCCTCCTCCAAGCTTGTCTGGGCTGCCTCCTCCTCCTCACCTCATTTGCACCATAGATTCATCCAAATTAAGTGGTTAAATTACCTCTTTTATAGGTAAGTAAGGGGGAAGCTATCTTTATGTTGTTCTCTCTCGAACAACGTGCACATGCACTTTTTGTGGCCTAGCTAGATCTATGTATGCTTGTGGTGTTGCATATATGTTTGTGTCTGCAGGTACCGGTATTTGAAATGCGATAGTTGGCAATATTTTGGCAGAATGTTGATTCATTTCCGTTTCGGTGAGAATTTTGGCACTATGCATTCTTTTTGGTCCTATTTTTAGGGAAAGTCATGCCAAATTTTTTCTTGGTTCTAAAATATCGTTTTGCTCTACCCCACAGGCGACCATGGTCCGCACGATGACCGAAGGCATCGGGAATAGGTTTTTGAGCTCCGCGAAGGCCGAGATGCTTCAAAAGAATGAGACGAAGATAAGATGTCCGTGTCGAAGATGCAAGCTGAAGAGCCTTATTGCGGACCCGAATTCCGGGCAGGTGCGGGACCACCTACTCTTGCGTGGTTTCATGGATGGCTATCGGTGGCAAGGTGATGAAGATGACTATGAAGTCGTCCATGGGGGCCGGGCAAGAAATGTGGAAGGGCAGCAAGACAACCACCGTGGCTCGGGCGGGCGAGAAGACGAAGAATCTCCAGGATATGATCACGACAGTGATGTTGTACACAGTCATCATGTAGAAGATGTCCGACATGATGATGAGGAAGATGCCGGAGCAGGCGAAGGGCATGATCATGAAGATGAAGATGCCAGCGGAGCAGACGACGATGGACCATCGACGGGCTGGGTGCAGGACCCTCATATTCAAGAGCTGCTTCTCAAGCAGACGGATAACGCAAGAGCTGCCGCCCGAGAGAAAGCCAAGCTGTATCAACTGGAGATAGATGCGGTTACTCCATTGTATGAAGGATGCAGGCCCGAGGATACCCGCGTGAAAGTAGCGCTCATGGCTCTGGAGATGAAGGTAAAACACAAAATGTCCGACGCATGCTTCGACAAGAACAAGTCATTCTGGCACGAACGTCTTCCCAAGGCGAACAAGTGCCCGACCAGTTTCGAGGAGGCGAAGAAAATCATGTATCCTCTGGATTTATCGCACGTGAAATACCATGTGTGCATGAACAATTGCATCATTTGTCGGGACGAGCACGCGGAGTCTACCATATGTCCGGTGTGCAGCGTCACTCGATACAAGAAGAGGAAGAAAGCTCCTACTACACGAATTATCTAGGCGTCGAGAGTGCATCTCCTACTGCACGAATTATCTAGGCATCCAG
Organism: Triticum aestivum; assembly: GCF_018294505.1. Lineage (NCBI taxonomy): Eukaryota > Viridiplantae > Streptophyta > Magnoliopsida > Poales > Poaceae > Triticum > Triticum aestivum. The sequence continues at coordinate 132,710,755 of NC_057806.1, forward strand.
AACCCCGTTGGTCTACCTGTCAACAGGCACCTCGGCAAGCTCGCTGGATGGGGTCACCGTGAGGGTCGCCACGAAATGCATGTCGACTTCGAGGGTCGACTCGCCGACTTTGAAAGAGCAAACCTAGTCGCGCTACAACACATAGATGTGGTCGATCCTTGGGTGGTAGAGCACAAAACCTTTATTGAGAAGACGTACAATGACCGAGGCCAACAGAGGACGGACGGAGATATAATCAAAGAGCACAATTCATGTTTCACGCGTTGGTTCAAGCAGAAGCTTCTGTCGTACCCTTTACATGAGGATTCTTCCGCGGAAGAACAACTCATATTCGCCTTGTCACATGGCGCCGAGCACAACCTGATGACCTATGAGGTGTACGATATCAACGGCTACACATTCTACACCGAGGACAAGGACATGAAGAGCGATGGTTATCAGAACTCCGGGGTAACGATGGAATCCTACACCGGTAACGACAAGGACAAATACTACGGAAGGATGGAGGAGATCTGGGAGCTGAGCTACGCTGGAGAGAAGGTCCCGATGTTCCATGTCAGATGGGCCAAGAGCGTCCTAAAAGAAGACCGGTATTTCACCACCATGGTTATACCCGAAGCCAAATCCAAGACCGCGGGCGCAAATGTCACCATGAAAAATGAGCCACGGGTACTGGCTTCCCAAGTGGACCAATGCTTCTTCATTACCGACCCGTCAAAGCCCAGCCGTGTTGTCGTGAGGAGAGGCAAAAGGAAGATCATCGGAATGGATGGAGTAGCCAATGAGCAAGACCTTGACAAGTACGACGACCCGAAGATCGAACATGACGACGACGATGAAGTAGCAGCATACACCACAAGAAGAAGCAGGACCACCCTACCTAAAGGACGTCCGTTACACAGAAGAACTCCATTTGTGAAAAAGAAGGGCAAGAAGATTGTGAAGAGATAGCTAGCTAAGATCGATTGTATTTAAATCATAGTCTTCATTTCTCGATTGTATTTTATGGGCACTTTTTGATATCATCAATATTTTTAAATTTCATGGGCACTTTTTGAATTCATGAATATTTTTTCAATTTTGATGATATTTTTTCATATTCAATATGACAAAATATTGAATATTCATGAGGACACTCGATCTTGATCCCCCTCCATCTCGATCTCGATCCCCCTCCATCTCGATCGCTATCCCCCTCCATCTCGATCTCGATCCCACCCACACCCTTCCCCGCTAGCTCCACTGCCGCCGACGACCCACCGCACCCTCCCCCGCTCCACCTCCGCCGACGAGCACCCCCCGCACCCTCCCTCG
>NC_057806.1:132712493-132713061 GCF_018294505.1 Triticum aestivum
ACAAATTTGATGATATTTTTCAAAAAATTATTAATGTTTTTATAAAAAATATTACTATTTCATATTCATATTCATTTTCTTAATAAGAAGTGTAGACTACAATTGTTGTTAAACAAGAATTATTACTGTTTTTATAAAAAATATTACAGTTTCATATTCATATTTATTTTTTAAAAAATAAAAAAAACATACTAATGGCGCACCGGTCGGGTGGTGCGCCATTGCTATCTAAAAAAAGATTTCTAATGGCGCACATCTCGTGGGTGCGTCATTGCTATAAAAAAACATACTTATGGCGCACCGCTAGGTGGTGCGCCATTAGTAATCTTCCCCCTAGCTCTAGTTCGTGCGACCCCTTCGTCCCTCCCTGTCGCCAGATCCAGTTCCCCCCGCTGCCCCGACCCACACCGCCGCGGCCCCCGCGCCCCCACCAGTGCAGCTCCTGCCCTGCCCTCCGTCGCCGTCGCCGACAGCCCCTGCTCTCCGTCTCCGTTGCCACCCCTAGTCAGCCCCTGCCCTGCCCCCATCGCCGTCTTCGAGGAAGCAAGAGACTGAGCAAGAAGGCGCC
>NC_057806.1:132713350-132734100 GCF_018294505.1 Triticum aestivum
CTCCTCGACACCGGCGCCCTCCTACGGCAGCCTGCCGTTATCCCACAGGTGATTCCTCACCTCTCCCCCCTTCCCCTCCTTCCCCCTAGGCTACCTCCCGCGAGTACCACAACCCTCTTCCCCCGTGTTCTAGGGTTAGCAAAAGTCAGCAAATTGATTTCAGTGTGGATTTGTGGTATGTATCGGTGGGGGTTGTTCTTCTTCATGTTGATTATTGTGACAATTCTTTCTAAAATTGTGATCTAGTTAAGTGGAGTGCAGGTAGTGTTTTAGCCAAACCTCCCCCTCTGAACTCATCTATTTAGTCATATATATGAAGCAACCAAATCTCTTTGGATGTGTGTGTGTGTTTGCTGGTTTGCCTTTTTTGCTTAGTTAATGTGTCTTTCAGTTAGGAGCTACTGTCAAAAACTTGAGCTACTGTCAAAAAATTCAGTTATGGCATCTAGAATTATGTCAGTTTTGTTTTGTAACTAGAAGACCAAAGTGTTAGGAATTCTGTCCAAACTGTAGTTTTCAGTATTCTGTCCAAACTGAAAACTGTTAAAAAGACCATGTGTTTTTTGGTCAAAATTTGCATGTAAAACTGAAATAATCAGTCATAAAGAATATCCTCAAGACCATGTGTTTCTTGGATTTCTTGATTGTATTTTGTGCTTGCAGGAGTAAATTTATTGGAGTAATTTTGTGCTTGCAATGTTTGAATTCTTAAGCCTTTTTACTAAAAATCAAACAGAAATGTTTTCTTAACTCAGAAGCCTGTTACTGCACCTGTACTGCACATTATAAAGTCTCCTAGTACTTAACCCACCCAAGCTATGAGGCAAAAATTTCAGTTAACTGTGATGGACATTTGTCAATTTTCTGTAATGATGATGGAACATTATAAAGCATTGTACTCCAATGTATATGAAGGATACAAAATTTTTAGCAACTTCTCTGATTTTATAAAGTTGTTCTTATATGGGTGAAACTTCACTTGTTTTTAGGCTAGTGCAGGGTGTTGCTTTATTCTGTCATCATTTGTAACTATGTCACAAATAAATTGTTCCTTCTTCTGTTTTTGACAAGTGATAACTTGCAAAGATGATGATCTTTTACAGAAAACAATTTCTGTAAACATGTCAGTAACTTTGCTAGTTTGCTGGGTTTTGTCTCCGACCATTGTGTCGTGATGAATTTGCAGGTACCCCGAGAGGCCCTTGAGTTTGCCGGAATGTCGATTAACTTCTGTTCCGGCAAATTCGGGTACTCCATATGTCCTATTTTAAGCAAAGGTCATGCTGAAATTTTCCATGAATTTTAGCATGACTTTGCTAAAAATAGGACATATGGGGTACTTGCGACTAATGCATGGGCCAGGGTATCTTAGTACTTAGTTAAGTAGGATCAACTGCCCCGCCATTCTTGCTGGATTAAACCGTAGGTGGCAATAGAGCCAAGTGATTAGGCCCAACTTAGAATTCTCCTTAGCATCGATAAACCCTAGATGATAAACCCAACATAGGTGGCAATAGAGCCAAGTGATTAGTGCCAAGTTATTAGGCCCAACCTAGGGTGCCTTGGCATCGATAAACCCTAAATGATGAAAACTTAACTTAGCATTTAGGGTGCCTCAGCGTCGACAAACCCTAAATGATGAAACCATGGCTTCTATAGGGTGCCTCGGTGTCATTGAGAACCTAAATTATGTACGCTTAGGCTTTTAGGGTGCCTCGGCGTCAACAACCCCTAAATGATAAAAGCTTAGTTTTTAGGATGCCTCGGTGTCGACAAACCCTAAATGATGAGACCATGATCTTGTTCCTTGACAATAACCAACTTTTTGACCAAACTTTTTTCCTATTTAGAGCGAAACATGGCCCACAACGATGAGGCCGTCGGTTCGGGCGGCAAGCAATTCTGGGAGTTGTCCCAGAAGTTGGAGGAAGAACCTCACTGCTATGAGGATGCCGCGGAAGACACCGATCCTGAATACACAACCCCTAGTGGCATCGGGGATGACACCACTGATGGTGTCGCCGAGGATGCCACCACTGATGATGGCGGCACATGCATAGATGGCAGCCAACCGAAGAGGCAACGGAAGGACCGGCGCCCGAGCGTGCTCGGCACCGTCAAGGAGGAATTTACTGAAGTGAACTCCGACGGGCATCCAACGGCGCCCAAAGAAGTAGTCAAGGGGTACTCGGTTCAGCTCGGGTGCATTCTCCGGAGCACCGTCTCGATGAACACCAAGAACCTAAGGCATGAGGACCGAGGGAATTTGCGCAGCCTCCTCTTCACGAAGCTGCACGAACGATACAAGTTCCCCGCTGACTTTGCAAACACACGCCTCTCAAGGAATAAAGTGAACAGTGCCGCCCTCACAAGGATGATCACGACCCTATCTACTTGGAGAAGCACGATGAAGGCAATGATTGAAAAAGGTGCTAGTTATGAGAAGATCAACGCGAAATATCCTTTGATGAGCGAAGATGACTACAAGGAGTTCAAGATCAAGTGCGAGAGCAGCGCAACCTCCGAATCAAGTCAGTGGGGGAAAGAAATGCGGCAGTTGAACTTAGGGGTCCACCAACTCGGTCCCGGTGGTTACAGAGTGGCGGAGCCTATATGGGACAAGGAGGACGTGGAGCGTGCCGAGCAAGGCCTACCGCCCCGCTTCGAGAAATACTGTGACAAGCAGACCAGGAACTTTCTCAGGGCCCGGTACAAGGAGGACCCGGTAACAAAGGACCTTACCACGGATCCGAAGACCAGGGCACTTGAGCTTGTTCTGGTAAGGAATACACCCCCGCGTAATTAGCTCCATATGGTTGCATTCTAATTAATCCCCAATATTTCTAAATGGTTCACGTTCCTTTAGCAGGACAATGAAAGCAGTAGCACGGCGTCATCTCAGAGCTCCCCTTTCGACACCCCTTTAAATAGGGCGTTGAACATAATGAAAAACAAGGATAAGCTCAGTAAGCCGACGTCAGCTGGTCGTGTGGCCAGCGAAGGCTTGTCCACAAAATGGTCGTCATACTATACCGCTGGTGGGGAAAAGGAGAAAAAGACCAGCTCGGAAAGCCAGTCGCGCGAGGTTGAAGCACTCAAGGCACAAGTAGCGCTGTTTCCGGAGATTGTCCAAGAGCAAGTGCAACAACAACTGGGAACGACACTCAACGCCATGGTGCCTACGTTGATTCATGGGCTGACGACGTGGATTGCGGGCGGTCAATAGGGGCCTCCCCCCGGTTCCCAGCTTCACGGCCAGCAACTCACACAACGCGCAGGCGGCGCCATTGGTGTCTCCGGCGGCGCCATTGGTGTCTCCGGCGGAGGCGGTATTCATGTCTCCGGCGCCGGCACGAGCATTGGAGCTTAATGCACCCGGGTGTATGACGGCCGCCACCTCGCCAGCAAGCGGCCCCTCTGTCAGTTGCACGCCCGCCGTTGGTGGTGCCTCAACATGAGCACAGCTCGACGACATCATGTTAACTAAGCCTCTCGGCCGATGACTTCATCTCCTTGCCTTTGACTGGGCATCCCTGACGCCCTACATGTTTTCGCAGGGCGCCGCCGACGTTCCTTGCAATCTCCTGCACTTCGTGGGCGGCGAGTTGGTCGATGTCGCAAAGGGCAGAATCGTTCAACCGGGCAACCCCGTGTTCCACGGTAATCCGATGCCACCCACAGTGTATTGGGTTGAAGTGGTTCGGGTGCTGCCAGGCTGCGACAAGTTGTTACCTCCGATTCGACCTACTAGGGCCGACGAAGAATATGAGATGACCCTCAGCGCATGCGTAAGCTGGCCCCTGCTTTGGCCGAAGAGCCAGATTCGTTTGGGGCGGGGGACACCACCCCATAGACAAGACCGCCAGTCGTGCCGGCGCCAAGCCATGGCAAGAACGCTGCAATGCTACCGGACATGCTGGACATCCCTATGGCACAGGATCCGGACATGCATATGGCATAGGATCCGGACGACGACGACAATGATGATGGTACATTTACCAACGTCGATAAGTAATTTGCCGAACATGGGTACGGTGACGAGTTCTGCAGGCCTCCTTCTTAAGAACCCAACCAAGACGACCGCGATCTAGCTGGTACGGCGGAGAAACCCAATAGCAACAGGCGTCGTCTGGCATTCAGTTCTCAGGAGAGGCCTCTAGCTGCCGCCTTCACCGAGCCTCAGATAGCTGAGGTGCGAAATATTATCAGCCCCAACACGCTCAAGAAGGCGATCTGTGAGCAAAACTCGTTCCCATTACAGAAGATCAAGAAGAAGGGATGGAAACGAAAGGCTAAAAAGGGCGGTGGTGTGAGCCAGCCAGCACCGAGTATGATCCGTGCTCAGGACGGGCCACCTTCACCTAAGGATATCTCGAGGAGGGTGCATGTGGCGGGTAGGGCGATGCTACCGACAAATATGCTCAATGCTGCAATCGGTGCTATGCAGAGTCTACATGACAGTGTTCTTTCTTTGGAGAAGCGGCGTCTCACAAAGAATGATGTGGCATACCCGGTTTTCGTGGCCAAGGTGCCAGAGGGCAAGGGCTTTGTGGATGGCGCCATCGAGGGTACGATCGTCCTGTGGTTTGATGACATCTTTGCTATGTTTAACCTTCATCCGCTGCACTACACCTTCGTTCGGCTGTTTTCACTGAGTATGGAGATGCGGATCATTAGAGACAAGACCCCGGACATCGTGATAGTCGACCCCTTCTACATGCGTGCCAAGCTCTTGGGCAGCGCTGGGGACCGCCAAGTCGCGAGTTCATACCTCGAAGGCATCATTCTGGCAAACCCAGATAAGGATAACTTCCTCGTGCCTTACTTTCCCTAGTAAGTCATCCCCTAACTGCCCCGTAACATATGATTTCTTAGATTTCAATCATTCTTTTTTTCTAACATTCTGTGTTCTGTGCAGTGATACACATTGCACACTCATCCTCTTAAGCCCGAAATATTCCATGGCCACGTATTTTGACCCGAACCGTGACTCCAAGATAGACTACACAAATATCAAGAAAGTTCTTGATGATGTTCTCCCCGGCTACGCCAAATCTGGAGGCACCTTCACCAGGCCAGTTCGTAGGTATGGCATGCACATGTTCGCCCATAATACTAAGTTCTGCTGCGTCAAGCAGCCGCCTGGTGGTCACAAGGATGCCTACTATGCCCTCCATCACATGCGGGCGATCATACGGGACCATCATCACCTTCTGCTACCAGATATTCTCAAAGATTGGGCCGCGAGCTTGTCAGCAATCCAGGACGCGGACATCAGACAAGAATTCTTTCGCATCCAGTCGGAGTTTGCGGAAATCATCCATCAAGATGTCCTTCATACCTCGGGGCAGTTCTACCTTAGATATCAACCGTCCAACAGTGAGATAGACACAATGCTACAAATTCAGGCTGACAACGCCTATGATTTCATGACCATCACGACAGACGGCGGCTTCATCCACGCTCCGGTCCCACGAGTCGAGTCGAAAGTAGTGATGCTATGTGTAGTTCTGAAACATTGATTGGCTCATGTTGTAATTAAACTTTAATGAATTGTATGTATCTTTGGTTTGGGCAGTCGTTCAACTTAGATGTAATCGATGCTATTTATTAGTAGGACCATGAATCATGCTATTAATGTATTGCTTTTCTCTCCCGATCCTTTTGTTGCATACTTATATATTGCTTATGTATTGTCTGTTGTTTGGCTTGTGCATAGAGATGCCGCCGTATGTCGTGTACAAGGGTAAGGTTCCCGGAGTCTACGACGACCGGGAGGAGTGTCGGAGACAGGTTCACCATTTCAGTGGTAACAGTTACAAAGGGTAAACCACTAGGGCGGAGGCAGAATCTAGATACGCCCGCTATCTAGCGGGAGAGAGAGGAGGGAGCATTGGAGGAACCAGATGAAGACCAGTTTCATCACGATGATGCTCATCGTGATGACCGCAGCTCTCTTCTATGTGATGGTAGTTTAGATGATCGATATCGACTTGTAATGTGAAGACAAACTCTCTACTCGCGGTCTCGAGACTTGTAATGTTCTATCTTTGTTCGGTCTTTTGAATTCGGAGACTAATATGATGAATTGTATTCGGAGACTAATCTTCTATTGTATTCGATGAATCTGATGTTGCTGTGTGGTGCTGTCTATATTCTGTCCAACAATATATTTTGTAACCTGTGCAAAAATAAGAAAAGTAAAAATAAATAAAACCTAATATTCATACTAATGGCGCATCACCTCAAAGTGCGCCATTAGTATGCCAAAGGATACTAATGGCGCATCACTACATAGTGCGCCATTAGTATGCCAAAGCACATGGGTAAATATGCCCCCTGGGAGGCATACTAATGGTGCATGTTGGCCTATACTAATGGCGCACGGCGTGGTGCGCCATTAGTATACCAGATACTAATGGTGCACCAGTGGTGCGCCATTAGTATATAATACTAGTGGCGTGGTACTAGTGGTGCACCAGTAGTGCGCCATTAGTAGGCAAAACTGGTGCGCCACTAGTAGGCCTTTTCCTAGTAGTATTACGGTCTACACTCAACTTGCCGATGGCGTTGATGGGACTCCACACCCGTTGATTGTTTCCGCTGAGACTTATAAGGTATATATTAGTTTTACGTTATTTATACATGTGATTGCAGTTTGATATATACATTGATGTACTGTTTGTTCCAGCATACTGATCCAGGGATGGCAAAGATACACAGAGGCTTGACCGCCTGAGGTCGGGTCGCTACATGTTTGGAACAATGAATAGCAATATCCAGTGATTGCTACATATTAAGAAAGCCATGAAGTTACGAATTATGTCGAAATATGAAAGACAATAAGTGTATGTATGCTTGTTTACTTGACTTACCCTTCATGATTTGGCCATAGAAATGATTTTGCATGGGACGTGTTTTCGAAGAGACGGACGACCGTGTTAACGACCTAGTCCCGTGGGTCCTTACATGTATTGTTGTGCCATTTGCTAATTCGGGATCTATGAAATACACACTCTCCATTTTTTCTTCTCTGTGCGTTCAATCCCTGAGAGGAATAAAATGCAGTTAGTTTTTTATCATTTATAGCCTTGTATGGAGAAGTTGATCAAAGTTTGTTAAGTACTTACAAAACCAGGCATCTAACAAGAGTGGCATCGAGCACGTTGAAGTTGAAGAAGATATGTAAGTCCTCAAAAATCACAACGATGGAACTAGCATCATGTCGGAAATGATATATGTTATAGTGGAATAGCAAACCATGATGACCTGCTGACATTAGATCCATGCAATATTCATGTAACTCGCGGCAACTGGAGCTGCACTCATCAAAGTATTCGCCAACAAGAAATGGCTGGCCATGGACGTAATAGCATGCTTGATGTACGTCTGCTTTGCTTTTAGCACAAAACAAACGTACTTCCTCATCATCCATGGTGTCAGAAATAATATTACTCCCCGATTCAAACAAGATGCTGTTAATTTGGTTCTGGGCGATGAGTGCTTTAAGTAAGAGACAATCGTTCTCTTTCCTCTTAACTTTCCCACCGTGCTTCCTCGGGGGTGTAGCCTTTTTGGCCACTTCCTTCTTGGTACTTGAAGCATTTCTTGCAGAATGTCTGGTTGCCTGCAAGGTAGACTACCGAGCAGACGGTGAAGCTTGGACAAACTGCTTAGCAGACGGTTTACTATGTCGGACCGCTGACCTGGCAGTGCTGCTGTGACGGACTGCTGGGTTGTAGGAGTAGAGGCATCAGACTGCTGCCCATGCGTTGAAGCTATGTCGGGTTTCTGCGCAGGTGGTGCCAACTTGTCGGTGTGCTGAGGAGGCCATGCCAACACGTTGGTTTGCTGAGCAGCAAGTGCTAACGCATTGGTATGCTGATCACGCGACTACGGACCGATGGACTGATGAGGAGTCGGTTCTGGACCTACAGACTGCTTAGCAGGTGGTTCCAAAGCATCAGACTGCTTAGCAGTCCGTTCCACCAGGTTGGTCTACTGAGCATGTGCTGCAGCTCGGTCTCCCCACACTGCTTTAGCGGACAGCATCTGAACTAGTGGTGCGTCTTCAGCAGTTGTAGGCCTTGCCACTGGCTGCTTTGGGGCGGAGGATGACATGGCCTGTACGCCACAAAGTCGGGCCGGCTGATCATAGGTTGATGCATCAGCTCGCGAGAGCTGCTGTGTCAAGGACAGCATCACTGGTTGAGGGGCGACAGTGGTTTCTCTTGGCGGGGCTTTAGGGATCTCATCGATGAACTCTATTTCCTTTCGTGGCCACTAGATGTGATGTAACAGTGTTTCTCCCAAGGTCCTTTTCTCATTGAAGTCTCCTAGGACATTCTTCAGGGAAAATTCATTGAATCCAGGCTTTACTTCAGTCATGTAGCACTTCACATAGCCCGACTTCAATGGCACATTGTCCAACAAGAGGCCATCTTCCAAGAAGGGTGGGCAAACCCAGGTTGTTGCACATTTTAATGTACCTTCATAATGTGTAAGCATGCCCTTCAGTCTGTCTTTCATTCCAGATAGATCAGATATAGCATCATCACGAGCAGCTGCAGTCTCAGTGTCACTGGGGTTAGCTGATGCACAACTACTCTTGTGTAGTGTTGTCGCACAATAAGCAGCATCCTCCATGCCCGCCTCCCCTCCCATCTACTTGCTATCTGTCAGTGTTAGAGTCTTATGCATCATCATTGACTCCTCAACATCCTTTCGAATAGCCGAATAAATCTCCATCCTCAACCTTTCATACAATGCATTCTGCTTCATTTCACTCCTTGCTTTTTTCATGCTGAGCCTCTCTTCTTTGCTGAGGTGAAAGCCCTCTTGTGTGGGACATTAACACCTATACCCCTTGCATGGCCAGGGGGTTCTTTTGTTTCCAAAGCAATGGACAGAATGTCACATGTCCCTGAGTTCCTGTAGAACCTTCCAGGGATCTTGGAAGCCTCTAACATCACTTGATACAGTTCGGCGTCACGTGATTTTTCAAAGTAATAAGTTCCATCATCACGCCTCTTTGCATGTCCCCGCAAGTAGTCTCTCGCGCATTCGCCCCTGATTTCACTAAAGGCCGGATTCCCACCTGCCGCTACTGCTTCTTTATCCTCATGTCCCCATATCAGTTTCCTGCCGTAGTATCCTGCCACACCCATACGATGGGAGTGTATGTTCTTCTTCTGAAGTTCCGATTGCTTGAAACTCTTCTCAGCAAACTCTTTAGTTGCCCCGACCCTTTTGAATTCTACCCAGTCTGCCTTTGTAATTTGGGGGTATGTGGGGATTGGGTCCTTGCCTTCACTCAAGTACTTCTTGTACATCACGTGCTTCTAGTTTCGCCAAGCATCCGTAGCCTTCTTCAATGCAGCATGTTCCACCTGCATTCTCCACTGCTCTGGAACATTGAAGTGATCCATGATCTCATGGACTATCCTTCATTGTGTTTCTGTGTCAGCCTTCCGAAACCCTGGCAGATTAATGTCGAGCCTTGCCCTGCCAACAAATCCACACACACTCCTAAACCTCGTGTGTGCTTTATCTGGTTTAGTTGGAGCCCAAGACTTTAAATCAATCTCGGTTACTTCATATACACCTTTAGGCGGGTGTGTGGGATTCCTTGGAGCGTTCCTCCGTGTCCTGACCGGAAGGGTAGTTGCTGTAGTTCTATCCCATTCAAGATTACTTGATCCCTCACAATATGCTCAAGACCTAGGGTTGTCCGAATCAGATGAAGATACATCGCCTAAAGCATGAGTGCTGTCGCTACTACTCGGCATCTACAAAGAACACATGCAAAACTCGGGAAAGAAGGATAAGCATAAAACTAACCACTTGGTATCAGGATTTCTAAACATGGCATGCAATAATTTATAAAATGTACGGCTAATTTGTTAAGTTTGTGTGACTCGGGCGGCTGCGATCTGTAAATAGGCAGTAACTTAATGGATCAAATACATCTTATATGTAGCAAGGAAGGTAGATAATGAACATATATACTCTATCCGTTATTTTATAGCCAATTTGAGAACATACAAAATGAAATTGGAAGAGGGATTGCGAGGAAATATGCCTCACTGCGATGGAGAGCAGTAACTAACAGGCTTCTTAATGCAAACCCGACCGGATCACAGGAGAGGCGAGGGTTACTGCATCGATATGCTCGAGGGTGGCTGGCGAGCAAATGAAGACGGCGAGGTGCGAGCAGCCGCGTGTTGGGAACGGCAGTGGAGGTAGACTTGACGCCGAAGAGCGGGCACACAGCCGGGGTGAGCACGGCGGTGCTGGAGAGGGTTCTGCTATGGATCTGGGGGAGGGGGAGCTGGCAATGGAAATTGGGTGGACTAGTTGAGTGAAACGCGGGCGGACGGTAGGGGGTGTTGGTGGCCTAGGTGAAAAGGGTGAAAAATAACCCTGGTCCCCGCGCGCACAGAAATGCCTATGCAAACGGTTGCCTCTAAGCACTCGTGTGCACAAATAGAATAATTTCTTTTGAAATGAAGACGTACTAATTTTGAAATGAAGACATGAGTTCATTGTTTCGTCTCTAAATTTTTGCCATGTGAAGCAATCACAATTATACCACGGGTTTCATTTGCTGGTGCATTTCAGCTCTCATGTGCTATATGTAAGACATTTTTTGGCATTTACCATGCATTTTGGCATATAAATCAATTCCTAGCCGGACTGCATTTCCTGTCGAAAGGGATGAGGATTGTCGTCCGATCTGGGAGCATCCAACGGTGCAGACGTACGATCCGAGGGGTTTGGGTTCTGGCCAATCAGAATGCACGACTCAGATCATGCGCGTAGCAAAGGGGGGCATCGGCCACGGTTTGGTAGGCACACGGCTTTCGTGAGTGAACCGTGTGCTATTTGAAAACATTTACAAGTGTTGTCGAAAGGGATGAGGATAGATGTTCGATTAAGGAGAATCCAACGGTGCAGACGTACGATCCATGGGGTTTGGGTTCTGGCCAATCAGAACGCACGACTTAGATCACGCACGTGGTGAGGGGGGCATTGGCCACGGTTTAGTGGACACACAACTTTTGTGAGTAAACTGTGTGCTATTTGAAAACATTTACATTACCTAACATCATATTTTTGTTCGAGTGAACACATGAGTTCATTGTTTCGCCTCCATTTTTTCCACAGTAAGAAATCACGATTGTACCCTATGGTTTGATTTTCTGGTACATTTTACCAGGCGGTAGGCCTCACTAGCAATCTCAAACTTTGAATATGAAAAAAGAGATCTCGTATGTATGTATGTATGTATGTAGTCGCAACTACACGTGTGTGTTAGCAAGATCATTTGTGTGCTGCTTTGCGAGTTTTCATTCATTGTGCGAGAAACGGGAAAAAACTTCAAACAGTTCGGTCGCAGGGTGCGGCCAGAGGCGTAGGCCTTGTTGGTATTTTAATTTCAAGAAATGCATATAGAGTTCGGAAAATAACGAAAATCATTGTGTCACTTTCGTGTGCTCTCACGATCGCATGGAAAAAAAATTGGTAAAGTTTGGCACAAGTTTTGGTGCTCGCACCTTCCATGCCGGAGCATCTCACAAGAAGGATCATAGTTTCCAATAGGAGATACGACACTTCGGACTACAAATTGTCAGTTACTAGCTACATCGTTCTGGCCCATTTCAAGTTGTCTGCTATGTTTAAGTCATTCTTTGCACTTACCTTGCATTGCATTTTAGTGCATATAATTAATTAAAGTCAAAAACCCTACTACAACTACATGTGGGTGTTTTAGTTAGGCTATATATACTTAGGCTACTCATAGTGGAGAGTGTCATATACTAGTATCATGCATATATATATATATATGATACTAGTGTATGATACCACCTTTAATTAATTATAGTGCATAGTATAATACATAGAGTATAGTATCTTAGATCATATTTACTGCCATGCATGACACAAATTAGCATCGCATTTAACATGATACGGTATCTACCTATATGTTACTCTAACCCTCTCTCTATATATTTAATTCTTTGCCACATCAGCATACTTGCTATTTCCGAGTGCATGACATCGTCGGCTATGATATCACCACTATGGCCAGCCTTATATAGTGGGGAGTATAATATACTATATATAGTATCATGCATATGATACTATAGTATGCATGATACTACGTACGTACCTTCATAGTGCATATATAGTATCATAGAGTAGTATATATCATAGATAACCGTATTTATGACCATCCATGACAGAAAGTAGTATAGCATTTATTATATATATATATGTTAAAGTATCTACCTATGTTATTGCTTCTTTGCCACATCATCATATTTGCTATTCCGGAGTGCATGATACCGGCTATGATACCCCCACTCTGGCCACCCTAAGGCTGGTCATAATATGGGAGTATCAAGCGGTATCATGCATGCCAACTAGACTTTTTGGATGATGTGGCACACAGTTAAATGAGGAAAGAGAGGGTGTGGTATCATATCATGATACCGTACCATATCATGATACCGTATCATATTAAATGTTGTACTACTTTGTGTCATGCATGGCAATTAATAAGGCAACCTAAGATACTAACTTACGACACTATGCATGCGTGCATTACAGAGATATTACCGATCATATACTAGTATCATGCATATATACTCCCTCCTTTCCGGTTTATTGGCTTATCTCAAAATTTTAGTTTTTACATTTTATAAGGCTCAATTTGGTTGTTCCCCATCACATGTTCAGATTCCAAGGTGCATTAAATAATTGCATGCAAGTATTAAGAGAAAATTGACCAATGCATGTACTTTATGCATGCATGTATTGCAATTAATACATTGGTAAACATATTTTTTTGAGGAAAATAAAAGCATTAATTGGGTGTTTTTGCAAACTACAAAAAGTATCCCACCACTCACCATCTACCTTGGTTGGTGTGATTTTTGAATTGAACCCTATAAACCAGAAAGGAGGGAGTATGATACTAGCTAGTCTATATATGATATACTAGCTACCTCACTAAGAGTATGGTTAATAATACAACCAACGGTCGGCTATAAGAAGTTGCCATGTCACCAATCTCTTAGCCGGTATCTACAATAATAAGTTCTAAATACGTACTAGTTTATCAATAGTTGCCCCACCTTACATCCTCACAAAGTGAATTGAGTCTCGTGTTGCAGCTGGCTCTACTAACCAAGAGCCCGCTTCTCTTCTCTTCTCTCTCCTCTTCTCTTTCCTCCAACTAATAAGTACATATATATATATATTATTTTATTCCTTATAGCCTGCTTATGTCACTCTATTGTACTTGCTCTAATTAAGACTAGCCACAATGGAGAGTAACATACACTAGTAACATACACATATTGTCACAGCCCTAGCTTAGCCTCTGTTTGTCCTTGCATGATCATCATGTCATCATGTCTAAATTTCATTTAAATATGAAATGGGAATCCTCAAACCCTAGCACCAAATGAATTCGACTAGGGTCAAACCTAAAAAAAATTCATTGAACTCAAAATGCCCTTTAAAAATGTTCAACATTTCTGGATTGAGGTGGAAGCATCCACCAAAAATGGTTTACATTTTTGCAGGACATATTTGGGCTTTGAATTAATTCAAACATATTTGAATTGGAGCTATTTAAATGCTATATATATATATATTAGGTGCTCCAAAAATGTTGGAAATTGTTATGGGTCACTGGAATAATTCAGACAACACCCCTAATTATTTCCAGGATTTTCTAAAATGGTTTAGTATTTTACTAAATCAAAACAAAACAGAATAAATAGAAAACAGAAACAATTTAAATTAGAAAATAGAGAGAGAGAGAGTTACCTGGGCCTTACCTATAGCCGGCCTAGCTAGCTACCAAGCCCACCAGGGGCAGGGGCGTCTTCCTCCTCGCGCCAATAGGACGCCGCACGCATGGTCGCCGCACGCCGGCACGCGCCGAGCTAAGTCCTGCTTGCCGCCGACCGCCTGGAGCTAGCTAAGGATGCCACGCACATCGCCCCATTCCCCCTGGACCTCTCCCACTCTCCCTAGACCCTTTCCCCCTCCTCTGCTCTCTCTCCCGCGCAGCCCGAGCGGAGCTCGCCGACGCTGATTGCCGTACCCGTGGCCATCGTCCACCCCTCGCCCCACCGATGCTTCCAGAAGAACCGCCGCGCCTTCCTCTTCGTCTCCACCAACCCACGTGATGCTGGGTGCACCGCAACGTCGTCTCCGCCGCCTTCATCGCCGCATCTGTCCGGCAATCGCCGTGGTCGATTCGTTGTCGACAACGCCTCCCCGACCTCGAGCTCGCATCGTCGACCCTACTGTGAACTGCAGCTTCATCTCCCCCTTCTACCCTGCTCGCGCACGCCCTCAAGCCATCGATCCACCATGGCGGAGGCTCCCTGCCGTCACCGGCCAAGTCGCCGCCATGGCCACAGGCGCTGCACCTCACAGCCGAGCATGCACTCGTGCTCAGGTAACTCCCAGAAAACCTCCTAGCCCCTCAGCTTCCCCCTAGCGCACCGTAGCGCGCTGCCCTTCTTCACCGAACTCCGGCCGCCGCCCGGCTCGTCGCTGCCACTGTTGCATGCCGTCCCAGCACCCACCGCGGCCACCAGTAGATATGCCGTAGCGCAAGCTTTCGAACGTGCCCAGCCACGCGAGCTCCCATCGCCGGAGTTGGCCGGACGGGCGACGCCGTTGTCCTGTGCTTAGCACCGGCGTTTAGCCATCGACGTGGCACCGTCATTAGCGGTTAATGGCCCCGCTAATTAACCCACACTCTCACTGACATGCGGGCCCCACTGCCTAACTAACCAGCTAACAAAAATAGATTAAGATTAATCTAAACACAGTGGCCCCACGCGTCGGCATTGACCTCGCTGATGTGGCCGTTGACCGGACCCACCTGTCTGTGACACAAAATGTCACTGGGTCACTGACCAGTGGGTCCCACTGGTCAGGTTTGACCTGGACCGTGCCCCGTTGACCTGCTGACGTCATGACGATGTCAGGCTGACGCTGTAATCCTTTTCTGGAATTTAAATAAATCTTAAATGTTTTATTTATTTCAGAAAATATCCAAAACTTTGAAAAATCATAGAAAATAATCTATAACTCCAATGGAAATAAGTTATATATGAAAAATGATCAGAAAAATATGAAGAATCTGTTTATGCCATGTTCATGCATGTTTGAGCAAGTTGACATCACTGTTTAGGACAAACTATGTAAGTGGCATTTGATTATTCACATATGAAGTTTGAATTTGAACCTTGGGTTCAAACCAACTTCATCTAATCTGGACTCTAGTTGCATTAGCTCAAACACAAGCATGTTGCCATGTCATGATCATGCATCATATTGTTGCATTGCATTGATTGTGTCCTTCTGTGTTTGTCAGTAACCATCCCGTCTCAATAGACAATGTTTCCGACGACATGATCGGTGACATTGATGAAGAGCTATATTATCTTCAGGAATGCCAGGCAAGCAAAAACCCCTTGTTCATTCGGATACAATCCCACTCTCTCGCCCCTGCTCTCTTTTACTGCATTAGGACAACAATGATTCAACTGTTACATGCTGTGGTAGTTGAACCCCTTTCCTCTGCATGACCTGTCATTGCCACAGTACATAGATGAAACCCACTAGCATGAGTAGGAGTTGTTTGAGCCCTAATGTGCCTACTCATTCATGCTTGTTTGTCATGCCTGCTATTGCTTAGAGTTGTGTCAGGTCCGATTCATCGGGGATGAATTAGAAAGTTGTGAACATGTCCTACTGTGTGTGAGCTAAGTGTGTTGAACACGATTTGGTAAATGTATCGATGAGAGGCCATGTAGGAGTACATGGTGGGTTGTTTCATTGGAACCATCCTTAAGCACTGAGATCTGTATGTGTGATTTAAGAATCGGCTACTACCATGCATTGGGATCCTTAATTGACCCTCTCGGCTTCTTAACCACCCTAGTCCTCTGTCCAGGAGTTGCAACTAGTTTCTGGTGTTTATAGGATATGTGTTGGCGACCGTGTGTAGCGCTGACCCTAGGGGTGGGCTATGATGCGGTAGATATTCCGTGGCCGGGTATGTCGGGCGCCCGTTTGGTGTCTCGGAACCCTGTACACATCGTTCAGGGCCGTATGTAGAAACCTCGGCCGGACTCCCTGCGGATGGAACCTGGATAGGCGATAAACCTGGACTAGAGACTTGAGTGTTTAGGTAGGCCGTGGCCGACACCCTCGTTGGGCTTCCGCTTGAAGGTTGCCGAGTACATGTCATGTAAACGGCTGTAAGTGGTGAGAGCGTGTGTGAAGAAGTACACCCCTGCAGGGTTAACATCATCTATTCGAATCACCGCATCCGCAGTAAAGGACTACTTGGTTGCCTGTATAGTTCATAGACAAGTGAAAGTGGATACTCTAAAATACGCAAGATAAGCGTGAGTGCTATGGATGGCGTTCTCGTAGGGAGACGGAGCGGATCCGTAGTGGTGTATTGATATGGGGAATATGTGGAGTCATGTGCGCCACCTCAAAAGAGTTGCTTGCAGTCGTAGTTCAGGTTAGCCACTAAGTCAAAGCTGGCTTGCTGCAGTTAAACCCCACCATCCCTTTGTTGATAATGATGCATATGTAGTTAATTCTGATGTAAGTCTTGCTAGGTACATTTTGTACTGACGTTTGCTTAATTTATGTTTTTGTAGAGAGACTTTAGTCTCGCTAGTAGTTCCGCATGGACTTCGATGTTTAGCTTGATACCTCATCTACGATCTTATGCCCTCGACAAGATCTAGTAGATAGTCAGGCTTCTCAGCCTTTTTCATTTGTAGTTGTTTATACTCAGACAAGTTAAGCTTCCGCATGTGCTTGTTGCTTGTATGCTCTGTATGTTGGGTAATGAGACCCATGTTTACAATACTTGGCTCCTCGGAGCCTAATGAACAAATACTCTGAGTCGTAGAGTCTTGTTGTGATGCCATGTTGTATTTGCACATATCGAGCATATTGTGTGTATGATTGAAATGCTTGGTATGTGTGGGATCCGACAACCTAGTTGTTTATCCTTGGTAGCCTCTCTTATGGCGAAATGTAGTCTGGTGCTTCCACTGAGCCCTGCTAGCCTGCTACAGCCCGGGTTCCCGGAGTCCTGCTAGCCCAGTACTACTGCTCCGGAGCACTTAGACTGGCCCGCATGTGATTCACTTCGTTCCTGTGTCTGTCCCTTTGGGGAAATGTCACGCGGTGACTTTCGGAGTCCTGCTAGCCTGCTACAGCCCGGGTTCCCGGAGTCCTGTTAGCCCAGCTGCTACAGCCTGGATTCACACGCTGATAACCGACATGTTCGATGTTGTTTCATGTATGCCTGTCCCTGTAAGTTAGTGTGTAACACCCTCGATGCGACTATATCTCCCACGTGTCGAGGCACAACTTAGAGGCATAATCGCATTGAAGGCATATGTCGGAAGTTAGGCAATCTTCACAACATCCCATGTAATATAAATAATAAAGGGGAGATAACATAGTTGGCTTACACTCGCCACGTCAATCAAGTACATAAATAACATTACACCATCCAAACACTCATGGCCCGACTACGGCGCCAAAATAAAAGATAACCCAACAAGCGACAACGGTCCCAATCACCCTCAACTGGGCACCACTACTGATCATCGGGAAAGGAAACATAGTAACGTTGAGAGTCTTCGTCAAACTCCCACTTGAGCTCAAACGCGTCTCCTGGAGCGGAATCATCAGGCCCTGCATCTGGTGTAATAGTAATCTGTGAGCCACAGGGACTCAGCAATCTCGCACCCTCGCGATCAAGACTATTTAAGCTTTTAGGTAAGGCAAGGTAAAAATATGTGGAGCTGCAGCAAGCGACTAGCATATATGGTGGCTAACTTATTCGCAAAAGAGAGCGAGAAGAGGAGGCAAAGCACGAGCGAGAAACTAGAGGACAACCTGTGCAAACATTACCCCAACACCGTGTCCACTTCCCGGACTCCGCCGAGAAGAGGCCATCACGGTAACACACTCAGTTGATTCATTTTAATTAAGTTAAGGTTCAAGTTATCTACAACCGGACATCAACAAATTACCATCTGCCCATAACCGCGGGCATGGCTTTCGAAAGTTCAATCCCTACAGGCGAGTCCCAACTTAGCCCATGACAAGCTCTCACGGTCAACGAAGGAATATACCTCCTCCCAAGACGTGCCGATCAGACTCGGTATCTCGGTTACTCAAGACACTTCGACAGGTTAAAACAAGACCAGCAACACCGCCCGAATGTGCCGACAAATCCCGATAGGAGCTGCACATATCTCTTTCTCAGGGCACACTCAGATTGTCCTAGGTACAGGTAGGCCAGCCCAGAGTTGCCCCTGGTGGCCACCGGCAGCTGACAGGTGGACCAACACTGAGAGGAGCACTGCCCCGGGGGGGGGGGGTTAAAATAATGATGACCCTTGAGTCTGCAGAACCCAAGGGAAAGAAAAGGCTAGGTGGCAAATGGTAAAACCAATGTTGGGCATTGCTGGAAAAGCTTTAATCAAGGCGAACTATCAAGGGGTTCCCATTATAACCCAACCGCATAAGGAATGCAAAATCCGGGAACATAACACCGATATGACGGAAACTAGGGCAGCAAGAGTGGAACAAGACACTAGGCGAGAGGCCGAGCCTTCCACCCTTTACCAAATATATAGATGCATTAAGATAGCAAGATAATATAATGATATCCCAACAAGTAAATAAAGGTTCCAACAAGGAACGACCTTCAATCTTCACCTGCAATTAGCAACGCTATAAGAGGGGCTGAGCAAAGCGGTAACATAGCCAATCAACGGTTTGCTAGGACAATGGTGGGTTAGAGGTTTGACATGGCAATTTGGGAGGCTTGAAAGCAAGTGGTAGGCATCGTAGCAATGGCATAGCAAAAGAGCGAGCAAACTAGCATAGCAAAGATAGTAGTGATTTCGAGGGTATGATCATCTTGCCTGCACAGTTGTCGGAGTTGACTGGATCCTCGAAAGCAAACTGAACGGGCCCCTCGTTAGCGAACTCGTCTCCCGGCTCTACCCAAACAAGACAAACAAGCAACAAGGATACAATCAACCACGTGCAAGGATCAAGCAATATGATGCAATGATGATATGCTATGCGGGATGCGATGCGGGATGCAAAATGCAAGATATGACGGGAAATGCAAGTACCTGGACTCAACTTCGAAATCCAAGTGTAACACTGGAAAGATGAGATGAAATCGCTTGAAAACGATATAAAGAATGTCGGAATCGGAGTTACGGTTTGGAAATGGCAAGCGATTCAAATATGACACCGGTCTGCAATTTACAGCAAGTAGCCATCTAAATGCAATGGAATGATCATGCTACGTCACCCAAACATGACAACAAAATACATGGCAGGGATGCATACAAGATGCTTAACAAAATTCTAGCACTGAGCTACGGCCAATTCATCCATTAACAGGTTCAAACAAGCATGACAAAAATGCATATGGCAAACAGATCTCAGACTTAGTGAAATTAACACTTGTCTGGAATTTCAGATCAGGTAGCCCTCTTCGGAGCAACAAAACTATATGCTACAGGACCTGAACATGGTAAAGTAAAGCATGGCATGGAGCTGCTCAAAGATCTTAACAAAAGTCCCTTAGTGACCTTGAGCCAAAAAGGACCAGAAAATACAATTGCAAGCATGTGAACATAGCAAAAACATAATCAGTTTTCAGACCTAGGGAAAACTGACACATGCTGAAATATAACTCAAGTAGGCATGTTTACGAGCTCGATGCACTCACTACAGAGCAAGTTATGGAAATACAAGCATACAACCATCAAGAAGGCACAAAATGCAAGCTAGACATGGCAAGAACAATAGCATAGCATGCACAGATCAACTACAACATCACCGGCAAAATTGTAAACAAGTTGACAATCTGCTAGATTCACAAAGTAGCAAAAGTAGAGCTCGATTGACTCAAGGTCGGGTGCTCCATAATTGCAAACAAAGGCATGGATGGATAGAGCACTACAAGATTAACAAAACATCCTTACTGATCATCCTCAAAAGAGGCACGGATCACTAGGAAACAACATGAACATATGACATCATGAGATAAACAGCTCAAGGACTTAGTGGAAATGCTAAGTCCCTGAAAACAGAATTACTAAGTGCATCACTTTGCAAGCTTGCACTAGTCACCACACACATCACAAAAATACATGGGTTGCACCTATGGAAATATGACAAAACCCTTAACAAAACACATGTAGAGCGTCAGGGCATATCATGCACACATTAATCATGGCAAAAATGACAAAAACCTAAATGGAGTAGCAGATCTGACAATTATCTCAAGTAGCCCTCTTCTAACAGCATTTTGATATTAAATGATGCAATGGAATTAAATGATGTACTCTCTGAGATGAACATTTTGATATGCTATATGCATGAATCGGAGCTACGGATGCAAAGATACGGAGCTACGAACAGAGGCACTTGGATCTGCAATTTCGGGACTTAGTTAAAAAAACACCTCCAAGATCTAGGGTTTGCACTGATTACGAGGACGGCCGGATCTTCGCCGGAATAGTGCTCGGGGCCGCTGGAGAGATCAAGGTGGCCGGAGCTCGCCGGACGGCGAGGGGCGAGGCCGGGCCAAGGCAGCGGAGCGGCGTGGGGAGGCGCGGCGAGGCGGCGGGGCTGGCGAGGCGGCGCGG
>NC_057806.1:132734525-132744010 GCF_018294505.1 Triticum aestivum
GGGGCGGCGCGATGGATGGGCCCGCGGGGGCCGGTTGCGGGCTTCCCGGGCCCGGCGGCGCGGGGATCTGGGGACCGGGCATGGGCGAATGACGCGATGCCACGTGGCGGCGGCGGGACAGATCGGACATGTCCGGCCCGAATCGGACATGTCCGGCGGCGAGAGGTGGAAGACGACTAGGGTTTGCCCGAAAATTTCGGGTAGTGGTCTTTAACTAGAGGTGGAGGGGGCTAGGAGAGTCCAAACGAGGTGCGGTTTTCGGCCACGCGATCGTCATCGAACGCTCTAGATGATGGAGCAGAGTTAGGTGGGTTTTGGGCCAAATTGGAGGGGTGTTGGGCTGCAACACACACGAGGCCTTTTCGGTCCTTCGGTTAACCGTTGGAGTATCAAACGAAGTCCAAATGATACGAAACTTGACAGGCGGTCTACCAGTAGTAAACCAAGGCCGCTTGGCAAGTCTCGGTCCAATCTGGAAATGTTTAATCCTCACACACGAAAGAAAGTTAGAAATGGCCACCGGAGGAGAATGAAACGCCGGAATGCAAAACGGACAACGGGGAAAATGCTCGAATGCATGAGACGAACACGTATGCAGATGCAATGCACATGATGACATGATATGAGATGCATGACAATGACAACAACACACGGAGACAAAAACCCGAACCCGAGAAAATAAATATAACTTAACGCCGAAAACGGCAAGAGTTGGAGTACAAATTGGAAAGTTACATCCGGGGTGTTACAACACTCCACCACTACGAAAGGATCTCGTCCCGAGATCTAGGACTGAAAGAACACCGGGTACTCAGAACGGAGGTGATCCTCGCGTTCCCAGGTAGCTTCACGGTCGGAATGGTGTGACCACTTGACTTTGAGAAATTTGATTGACTTGTTGCGAGTCTTGCGTTCAGTCTCTTCAAGAATAGCAACTGGGTGCTCACGATAAGAGAGATCTTCTTGGAGCTCAATGTCCTCGAAGTTGACGGTGCGGTCAGCAGTCTTGAAGCACTTTCGGAGCTGAGAGACATGGAACACGTCATGGACATTTGCAAAGTTTGAAGGAAGCTCGGGTTGATAGGCGAGGTCGCCTCTCTTGCTGACAATCTTGAAAGGTCCCACGTATCTAGGGGCAAGCTTCCCTTTGATACCGAAGCGACGAGTACCTTTCATAGGAGAGACACGGAGGTAAACATGATCTCCGATCTCGAAAGCCAAATCACGATGCTTACTATCATAGTAGCTCTTCTGACGGGATTGGGCTGCTTTGAGGTTATCTCGAATGACTTTGCACATTTCTTCTGCCTCTGTGATTAAGTCATTACCCAAAAGCTGACGTTCACCGGTTTCAGACCAGTTGAGAGGGGTATGGCACTTCCTGCCATACAGAATTTCAAATGGGGCCTTGCCCGAACTTGCTTGAAAACTGTTGTTGTAGGAGAATTCAGCATAAGGAAGACAATCCTCCCACTTCATGCCGAAGGAGATCACACAAGCCCTGAGCATATCTTCAAGAATCTGGTTGACACGCTCGATTTGACCGCTAGTTTGAGGATGGAAAGATGTGCTGAAGCGGATGTTCGTGCCCATGGCCTTCTGAAAAGAATCCCAAAACTTCGAGGTAAAGATGCTGCCACGGTCTGAAGAGATCACTTGTGGAATACCATGCAGAGAGACAATATGAGAGGTATAGAGGTCCGCCAATTGAGCTGTAGTGATTGACTCTTTAATAGGCAGAAAGTGAGCCACTTTGGTGAGTTTGTCGATGACAACGAATATAGCATCATTGCCACGCTTGGACTTTGGAAACCCAGTCACGAAGTCCATTTCAATGTGGTCAAACTTCCATTCTGGAATGGCAAGTGGTTGGAGGAGACCCGCTGGCCTTTGGTGTTCTGCATTCACTCTTCTGCAGACATCGCATTCATTCACGAATTGAGCAATCTCGCGCTTCATTCGAGTCTACCAATAAGCTTGCTTGAGGTCCCGATACATCTTCGTGCTCCCAGGGTGGATGGAGAGGAGAGAATTGTGAGCCTCGTTCATGATCACTTTACGAAGGTCACCTTTGGGTACAACAATACGATCCTCGAAGAAGAGAGTGTCCTTGTCATCAAGGCGGTAGCACTTGTACTTGGGTTGACTCTTGGCAATCCCAATCTTCACCTTTTTCACCATAGCATCAAGAAGCTGGGCTTGGCGAATCTGGTCTTCTAAGGTAGGAGAGACTTGAAGGTTGGCGAGGAAACCTTGGGGAACAACTTGCAGATTTAGTTTGCGGAAAACTTCACAAAGCTCGGGTTGATAAGGCTTGAGAATCATACTGTTGCAGTAAGCTTTTCTGCTCAATGCGTCAGCAATCACATTGGCCTTGCCTGGAGTATACTCGATACTCAGATTATACTCTTGAATCATTTCGACCCATCGAGTTTGCCTGAGGTTGAGATTAGGCTGAGTGAAGATGTACTTGAGACTCTTGTGATCAGTGAAAATGTCCACTTTTCTTCCCAATAGAAGATGTCTCCAAGCAAAAGAGCGTGCACAACTGCCACCAACTCGAGATCATGAGTGGGGTAGTTCTTCTCATTAGGCTTCAACTGGCGAGAGGTATAAGCAACAACTTTCTTCTCTTGCATCAATACTGCGCCAAGACCTTGGAGAGAGGCATCACAAAAGACCTCGTACAGCTTGGATTCATCAGGCGGAGTCAGAACTGGAGCAGTGATCAATTTCTCTTTCAAAGTGTTGAAAGCAATGTCACACTCAGGAGACCAAACATACTTGACGTGCTTCTGGAGAAGATTTGAGAGAGGCTTCGCGATTTTAGAAAAGTTTTCAACGAATCTTTGGCAATAGCTTGCGAGACCGAGAAAGCTGCGGAGTTGCTTCATGTTCTGAGGAGGTTCCCAATTCACAATTGCAGACACCTTCTCAGGATTCATAGCAATGCCCTTGGCAGAGATGATATGACCAAGATAAAGAACCTCATCGAGCCAAAATTCACACTTGGAGAACTTGGCGTAGAACTGATGTTCCCTGAGCTTATTAAGAACCAAACGCAAGTGCTTGGCATGATCTTCCTTGTTCTTCGAGAAAACCAGAATGTCGTCGAGATAGACCAAAACGAAGTCATTGGTGTAGGCGTTGAAGATGAAGTTCATCATGCGAGAGAATGTCGGAGGAGCGTTGAAGAGGCCAAAAGACATGACAGTTTATTCATATGAACCAAAGCTTGTCCTGAAAGCCGTCTTGGGAATATCTTGCTCACGGATTCGAATCTGATGATAACCCATACGGAGATCAAGCTTGGAGAATACTTGGGCACCTTTGAGTTGTTCGAACAGCTCATTGATGTTGGGAAGTGGGTATTTGTTCTTGATGGTCTTCCTGTTCAATGGACGGTAATCAACACAAAGTCGGTCCGTTCCATCCTTCTTCTTCACAAAAAGAACACCACAACCCCACGGTGAAGAACTAGGCCGGATGAGACCCATTTTCTCTTAATATCGAGTTGCTTCTTCAGCTCCTTCAACTCTTCAGGTCCGAGCTTGTAAGGACGTTTGCACACAGGTTCCGTGCCAGGCTCAAGATCAATAAAGAATTCGACTGGCAGGTGCGGAGGCATTCCTGGAAGCTCTTCTAGAAAGACGTCTTGATATTCGCAAATGACTGGAATTTGCAAAATAGCATCCAATTCACCCCTTTCATTGAGAGAAAACAGACGGATGGTATCATCACGAGCGGCAAAGACAATTACATCCTCAGACAAATGAGTCAATTGAATCTGCCTCGCTGCACAATCAAGATGTGCCTTGTGCTTAGAAAGCCAATCCATTCCGAGAATAAGATCAATATCTGAGTCACCAAGAACCGTTGGGGAAGCTAGAAACTTGTAGTCACCCAAAGTGATAGTAACATCCGGAACGATGGAGTTAGCCTGCATGCGCTCACCGGGAGAGACAACTGCTAAAGGACTAGGCAAAACTTGCGAAACCAAATCATGCCTATTTGTAAACGGTCTCGAGATGAAGCAATGCGGTGCTCCAGTGTCAAAAAGAACTTTTGCAGGTATATCATTAACAGGAAGGTTACCCATGATCACATCTGACGAGTCCTCTGCCTGAGCTGCATTCATCAAATTGACCTTGGCGTGCTTGGGGTTATGCTTGACCACAGCTGTACTTGCCGATTTGACAGGAGCAGGAGGAAGACGCCTCTGGTTGAGACACTTGTTGGCATAGTGACCCTTCTGTTGGCACTTGTTGCACGTGACCTCTGAAAGCGGACGGTGATACGGAGCACTCGATCTTGGAGCTTGAGACGAAGTCTTGTTCTGAAATCCAGGGTTGGGTGGGTGGGAAGAACCACTGCCACCTTTGCTCTTCTGCTGATACGGCTGACGGAACGGAGGAGGAGGAAGCCAAAACTTCTGCTGCTTGGTCACTTGAGTAGAGGAACAAGGAGTAACATCTCTGACTTGCTTCTTGGAAGCATCACACCTCAACTGAGTAGCCTCTTGCTTCAGTGCCATGTTGTAGAACTCATCGTATCTCAAGGGATCAAAGAGGACAAGAGCTAGCTGAATTTCTTCTCTGAGACCACCCCTGAACTGATATATCATGCTCTTCTCATCAGGTACGTCCTGCTTGGCAAAGCGGGCGAGCTTCTGGAACAACTTGTTGTAGTCATAGACAGACAAAGAGCCTTGCTTCAGATTGCGGAATTCCTCACGCTTGCTTTCAACCACGCTCTGGGGAATATGATGAGCTCGGAAATCTCGATGGAAATCATCCCAAGTGATAACACATCCACCTCTGGAATCCTTGTACTGCTGGAACCATTCTCCAGCTTGATCTTTGAGTTGGAAGGAAGCGAACTTAACAAAGTCCTCAGGCCTGACGTTACTGCACTCGAAATGCTTGCACAGATCCACTAGCCAATCGTCAGCATCGGTTGCCTCAACACAATTGCTGAAAGTCTTTGGCCCATTAGCAAGGAACTGGTTGAGTGTAGCAAAGTGATTCTGATTGCTTCCTTGATTCCCTTGGTTGCCTTGATTGCGCTCTTGAAGAATTTGCATGATCAACTGTGTGTTTGCATTGGTTGTGGCCATCACAGCTTGCCATGCCTCCGGAGGAGGTGGAGGTAGTGGCGGATCAGGATTCGTAGTCGTGCGTGTTGGAGGAGCCATCCTGAAGAGGTTGACCACCATTAGCACATTGATAGATAGATATTGAAGCTGAATCCAACGGAATGAAAAATTGCAACATATAGTCTTCACATCCAAATAAAATGAACGAATGCATTCCTCTTGAAATGGTCACATATCCATAAATTGAGAAGCCACGTAGAATTAAGGTAGAGAAATAAATCAACAAGGTACGGATCAAGAACGAATAATCGGTAAGAAATCCCAATCTCAAACCAATATCCGTGGAAGAAGAACTAGAGCTACTAGAATTCCCACCTATGAAACTCCCGAACCTTTCCGGTTATGCAATCAGGTGTTGGGGATACAGGGGAAGCATAATATCTCATCCAAACTAGCAAATCCTACATCCAGCTGTATCCATCCTTCAACACATAACCAAGAAACCTTCGGAAACCATCTACCTCAACCTTCAAAAAGCATCCGTTATACAAGTTATGGCGATACTCCCGAACTCCCGCCCTAGCACTGGGTGGTGTCGAGGTTATCTCACCAACGAACTACATAAAAGAGATTTTCGATGTCGGCGTACTAAACTCAGGTATTCCAGAACTGCAACGATAAAATTATGATGACAACACCTCAGAGCTCAACTCCCCGGGACACTTCCACTAAACCCCTGACAGGAGGCACCAAGACAATGTTCTCATCATAAAACCATCGGAACGATTCCAAGATACCCACGTGATCCTAAACTTTTTTTAGTGAAATTTGAGAAGAGAAGAGTCAAAACTCTACGTCAGGATGCCTTACCAGAGTGATGAGGAGACTGGGAAGTAAAAAGAATTCCTAATCTCTCCGATATATAATTCCTAAAAGACTCAAAACATTTTTCTAGACACAACTAGGCCGCTAAAAACGATCAAGCAATGGGGCTCCTAAGGTCGGGGAAGGCTCTGATTACCAACTTGTAACACCCTCGATGCGACTATATCTCCCACATGTCGAGGCACGACTTAGATGCATAATCGCATTGAAGGCATATGTCGCAAGTTAGGCAATCTGCACAACATCCCATGTAATATAAATAATAAAGGGGAGATAACATAGTTGGCTTACACTCGCCACGTCAATCAAGTACATAAATAACATTACATCATCCAAACACTCATGGCCCGACTACGGCGCCAAAATAAAATATAACCCAACAAGCGACAACAGTCCCAATCACCCCCAACTGGGCACCACTACTGATCATCGGGAAAGGAAACATAGGAACATTGAGAGTCTTCGTCGAACTCCCACTTGAGCTCAAACACGTCTCCTGGAGCGGAATCATCAGGCCCTGCATCTGGTGTAATAGTAATCTGTGAGCCACAGGGACTCAGCAATATCGCACCCTCGCGATCAAGACTATTTAAGCTTATAGGTAAGGCAAGGTAAAAATATGTGGAGCTGCAGCAAGCGACTAGCATATATGGTGGCTAACTTATTCGCAAAAGAGAGCGAGAAGAGGAGGCAAAGCACGAGCAAGAAACTAGAGGACAACCTGTGCAAACATTACCCCAACACCGTGTCCACTTCCCGGACTCTGCCGAGAAGAGGCCATCATGGTAACACACTCAGTTGATTCATTTTAATTAAGTTAGGGTTCTAGTTATCTACAACCGGACATTAACAAATTCCCATCTTCCCATAACCGCGGGCACGGCTTTCGAAAGTTCAGTCCCTGCAGGGGAGTCCCAACTTAGCCCATGACAAGCTCTCACGGTCAATGAAGGAATAGACCTCCTCCCAAGACGTTCCGATCAGACTCGGTATCTCGGTTACTCAAGACACTTCGACAGGTTAAAACAAGACCAGCAACACCGCCTGAATGTGCCGACAAATCCCGATAGGAGATGCACATATCTCTTTCTCAGGGCACACTCAGATTTTCCTAGGTATGGGTAGGCCAGCCCAGAGTTGCCCCTGGTGGCCACCGGTAGCTGACAGGTGGACCAACACTGAGAGGAGCACTAGCCCGGGGGGGTTAAAATAATGATGACCCTTGAGTCTGCAGAACCCAAGGGAAAGAAAAGGCTAGGTGGCAAATGGTAAAACCAATGTTGGGCATTGCTGGAAAAGCTTTAATCAAGGCGAACTATCAAGGGGTTCCCATTATAACCCAACCGCATAAGGAACGCAAAATCCGGGAACATAACACCGATATGACGGAAACTAGGGCAGCAAGAGTGGAACAAAACACTAGGCGAGAGGCCGAGCCTTCCACCCTTTACCAAGTATATAGATGCATTAAGATAGCAAGATAATATAATGATATCCCAACAAGTAAATAAAGGTTCCAACAAGGAACGGCCTTCAATCTTCACCTGCAACTAGCAACGCTATAAGAGGGGCTGAGCAAAGCGGTAACATAGCCAATCAACGGTTAGCTAGGACAATGGTGGGTTAGAGGTTTGACATGGCAATTTGGGAGGCTTTAAAGCAAGTGGTAGGCATTGTAGCAATGGCATAGCAAAAGAGCGAGCAAACTAGCATAGCAAAGATAGTAGTGATTTCGAGGGTATGATCATCTTGCCTGCACAGTTGTCAGAGTTGATTGGATCCTCGAAAGCAAACTCAACGGGCCCCTCGTTAGCGAACTCATCTCCCGGCTCTACCCAAACAAGACAAACAAGCAACAAGCATACAATCAACCACGTGCAAGGATCAAGCAATATGATGCAATGATGATATACTATGCGGGATGCGATGCGGGATGCAAAATGCAAGATATGACAGGAAATGCAAGAACCTGGACTCAACATGGAAATCCAAGTGTGCCACTGGAAATATGAGATGAAATCGCTTGAAAACGATATAAAGAACGCCGGAATCGGAGTTACGGTTTGGAAATGGCAAGCGATTCAAATATGACACCGGTCTGCGATTTACAGCAAGTAGCCATCTAAATGCAATGGAATGATCATGCTACAGCACCCAAACATGACAACAAAATACATGGTAGGGATGCATACAAGATGCTTAACAAAAGTCTAGCACTGAGCTACGGCCAATTCATCCATTAACAGGTTCAAACAAGCATGGCAAAAATGCATATGGCAAACGATCTCAGACTTAGTGAAATTAACACTTGTCTGGAATTTCAGATCAGGTAGCCCTCTTCGGAGCAACAAATCAATATGCTACAGGACCTGAACATGGCAAAGTAAAGCATGGCTTGGAGCTACTCAAAGATCTTAACAAAAGTCCCTTAGTGACCTTGAGCCAAAAAGGACCAGAAAATACAATTGCAAGCATGTGAACATAGCAAAAACATAATCAGTTTTCAGACCTAGGGAAAACTGACACATGCTGAAATATAACTCAAGTAAGCATGTTTACGAGCTCGATGCACAGAGTAAGTCATGCCAAGACAAGCATACAACCATCAATAAGGCACAAAATAAAAAGCTAGACATGGCAAGAACAATAGCATAGCATGCACGGATCAACTACAACATCACCGGCAAAATTGCAAACAAGTTGACAATCTGCCCAGATTCACAAAGTAGCAAAAGTAGAGCTCGATTAACTCAAGCTAGGGTGCTCCATAATTGCAAACAAAGACATGGATGGATATAGCACTACAAGATTAACAAAACATCCTTACTGATCATCCTCAAAAGAGGCACGGATCATGAGGAAACAACATGAACATATGGCATCATGAGATAAACAGCTCAAGGACTTAGTGGAAATGCTAAGTCCCTGAAAACAGAATTACTAAGTGCACCACTTTGCAAGCTTGCACTAGTCACCACACACATCACAAAAATACATGGGTTGCACCTCTGGAAATATGACAAAACCCTTAACAAAACACATGTAGAGCGTCAGGGTATATCATGCACACATTAATCATGGCAAAAATGACAAAAAGCTAAATGGAGTAGCAGATCTGACAATTATCTCAAGTAGCCCTCGTCTAACAGCATTTCGGGCATCAAGATGAGCTCAAATGAAAATGATGCAATGGAACGAAATGATGTACTCTCTGAGATGAACATTTTGATATGCTATATACATGAATCGGAGCTACGGATGCAAAGATACGGAGCTACGAACAGAGGCACTTGGATCTGCAATTTCGGGACTTGGTTAAAAAAACACCTCCGAGATCTAGGGTTTGCACGGATTACGAGGACGACCGGATCTTCGCCGGAACAGTGCTCGGGCCCGCCAGAGAGGTCAAGGTGGCCGGAGCTCGCCGGACGGCGAGGGGCGAGGCGGGGCCGAGGCAGCGGAGCGGCGCGGGGAGGCGCGGCGAGGCAGCGGGGGTGGCGAGGTG
>NC_057806.1:132744417-132751646 GCF_018294505.1 Triticum aestivum
CGTGCGGCGGAGAGGCGTCGGCGGCTCGTCGGCGGGTGGCGGCGGGCGAGGGAGGAGAGGGAGGCGCGAGGCGACGCGATGGATGGGCCCGCGGGGGCCGGTTGCGGGCTTCCCGGCCCGGGCGGCGCGGGGATCTGGGGACCGGGCGTGGGCGAATGACGCGATGCCACGTGGCGGCGGCGGGACAGGTCGGACACGTCCGGCCCGAATCGGACGTGTCCGGCGGCGAGAGGTGGAAGACGACTAGGGTTTGCCCGAAAATTTCGGGGAGTGGTCTTTAAATAGAGGTGGAGGGGGCTAGGAGAGTCCAAACGAGGTGCGGTTTTCAGCCACGCGATCGTGATCGAACGCTCTAGATGATGGAACAGAGTTAGGTGGGTTTTGGGCCAAATTGGAGGGGTGTTGGGCTGCAACACACATGAGGCCTTTTCGGTCCCTCGGTTAGCCGTTGGAGTATCAAACGAAGTCCAAATGATACAAAACTTGACAGGCGGTCTACCGGTAGTAAACCAAGGCCGCTTGGCAAGTCTCGGTCCAATCTGGAAATGTTTAACCCCCACACACGAAAGAAAGTTAGAAATGGCCACCGGAGGAGAATGAAACGCTGGAATGCAAAACGGACAACGGGGAAAATGCTCGAATGCATGAGACGAACACGTATGCAGATGCAATGCACATGATGACATGATATGAGATGCATGACAATGACAACAACACACGAAGACAAAAACCCGAACCCGAGAAAATAAATATAACTTAACGCCGAAAACGGCAAGAGTTGGAGTACAAATTGGAAAGTTACATCCGGGGTGTTACAACACTCCACCACTACGAAAG
The DNA here is from genome assembly GCF_018294505.1 of Triticum aestivum. NCBI lineage: Eukaryota > Viridiplantae > Streptophyta > Magnoliopsida > Poales > Poaceae > Triticum > Triticum aestivum. The sequence continues at coordinate 132,745,255 of NC_057806.1, forward strand.
GATCTCGTCCCGAGATCTAGGACTGAAAGAACACCGGGTACTCGGAACGGAGGTGATCGCCGCGTTCCCAGGTAGCTTCACGGTCGGAATGGTGTGACCACTTGACTTTGAGAAATTTGATTGACTTGTTGCGAGTCTTGCGTTCAGTCTGTTCAAGAATAGCAACTGGGTGCTCACGATAAGAGAGATCTTCTTGGGGCTCAATGTCCTCGAAGTTGACGGTGCGGTCAGCAGTCTTGAAGCACTTTCGGAGCTGAGAGACATGGAACACGTCATGAACATTTGCAAAGTTTGAAGGAAGCTCGAGTTGATAGGCGAGGTCGCCTCTCTTGCTGACAATCTTGAAAGGTCCCACGTATCTATGGGCAAGCTTCCCTTTGATACCGAAGCGACGAGTACCTTTCATAGGAGAGACACGGAGGTAAACATGATCTCCGATCTTGAAAGCCAAATCACGGTGCTTACTATCATAGTAGCTCTTCTGACGGGATTGGGCTGCTTTGAGGTTATCTCGAATGACTTTGCACATTTCTTCTGCCTCTGTGATTAAGTCATTACCCAAAAGCTGATGTTCACCGGTTTCAGACAAGTTGAGAGGGGTATGGCACTTCCTGCCATACAGAATTTCAAATGGGGCCTTGCCCGAACTTGCTTGAAAACTGTTGTTGTAGGAGAATTCGGCATAAGGAAGACAATCCTGCCACTTCATGCCGAAGGAGATCGCACAAGCCCTGAGCATATCTTCAAGAATCTGGTTGACACGCTCGATTTGACCGCTAGTTTGAGGATGGAAAGCTGTGCTGAAGCGGATGTTCGTGCCCATGGCCTTCTGAAAAGAATCCCAAAACTTCGAGGTAAAGATGCTGCCACAGTCTGAAGAGATCACTTGTGGAATACCATGCAGAGAGACAATATGAGAGGTATAGAGTTCCGCCAATTGAGCTGTTGTGATTGACTCTTTAATAGGCAGAAAGTGAGCCACTTTGGTGAGTTTGTCGATGACAACGAATATAGCATCATTGCCACGCTTGGACTTTGGAAACCCAGTCACGAAGTCCATTTCAATGTGGTCAAACTTCCATTCTGGAATGGCAAGAGGTTGGAGGAGACCCGCTGGCCTTTGGTGTTCTGCATTCACTCTTCTGCAGACATCGCATTCATTCACGAATTGAGCAATCTCGCGCTTCATTCGAGTCTACCAATAAGCTTGCTTGAGGTCCCGATACATCTTCGTGCTCCCAGGGTGGATGGAGAGGAGAGAATTGTGAGCCTCATTCATGATCACTTCACGAAGGTCACCTTTGGGTACAACAATACGATCCTCGAAGAAGAGAGTGTCCTTGTCATCAAGGCGGTAGCACTTGTACTTGGGTTGACTCTTGGCAATCCCAATCTTCACCTTTTTCACTATAGCATCAAGAAGCTGGGCTTGGCGAATCTGGTCTTCTAAGGTAGGAGAGACTTGAAGGTTGGCGAGGAAACCTTGGGGAACAACTTGCAGATTTAGTTTGCGGAAAGCTTCACAAAGCTCGGGTTGATAAGGCTTGAGAATCATACTGTTGCAGTAAGCTTTTCTGCTCAATGCTTCAGCAATCACATTGGCCTTGCCTGGAGTATACTCGATACTCGGATTATACTCTTGAATCATTTCGACCCATCGAGTTTGCCTGAGGTTGAGATTAGGCTGAGTGAAGATGTACTCGAGACTCTTGTGATCAGTGAAAATGTCCACTTTTCTTCCCAATAGAAGATGTCTCCAAGTCAAAAGAGCGTGCACAACTGCCGCCAACTCGAGATCATGAGTGGGGTAGTTCTTCTCATTAGGCTTCAACTGGCGAGAGATATAAGCAACAACTTTCTTCTCTTGCATCAATACTGCGCCAAGACCTTGGAGAGAGGCATCACAAAAGACCTCGTACAGCTTGGATTCATCAGGCGGAGTCAGAACTGGAGCAGTGACCAATTTCTCTTTCAAAGTGTTGAAAGCAATGTCACACTCCGGAGACCAAACATACTTGACATGCTTCTGGAGAAGATTTGAGAGAGGCTTCGCGATTTTAGAAAAGTTTTCAACGAATCTTCGGCAATAGCTTGCGAGACCGAGAAAGCTGCGAAGTTGCTTCATGTTCTGAGGAGGTTCCCAATTCATAATTGCAGACACCTTCTCAGGATTCATGGCAATGCCCTTGGCAGAGATGATATGACCAAGATAAAGAACCTCATCGAGCCAAAATTCACACTTGGAGAACTTGGCGTAGAACTGATGTTCCCTGAGCTTATTAAGAACCAAACGCAAGTGCTTGGCATGATCTTCCTTGTTCTTCGAGAAAACCAGAATGTCGTCGAGATAGACCAAAACGAAGTCATTGGTGTAGGCGTTGAAGATGAAGTTCATCATGCGAGAGAACGTCGGAGGAGCGTTGAAGAGGCCAAAAGACATGACAGTGTATTCATATGAACCAAAGCTTGTCCTGAAAGCCGTCTTGGGAATATCTTGCTCACGGATTCGAATCTGATGATAACCCATACGGAGATCAAGCTTGGAGAATACTTGAGCACCTTTGAGTTGTTCGAATAGCTCATTGATGTTGGGAAGTGGGTATTTGTTCTTGATGGTCTTCTTGTTCAATGGACGGTAATCAACACAAAGTCGGTCTGTTCCATCCTTCTTCTTCACAAAAAGAACACCACAACCCCACGGAGAAGAACTAGGCCGGATGAGACCCATTTTCTCTTGAATATCGAGTTGCTTCTTCAGCTCCTTCAACTCTTCAGGTCCGAGCTTGTAAGGACGTTTGCACACAGGTTCCGTGCCAGGCTCAAGATCAATAACGAATTCGACTGGCCGGTGCGGAGGCATTCCTGGAAGCTCTTCTGGAAAGACGTCTTGATATTCGCAAACGACTGGAATTTGCGAAATAGCATCCAATTCACCCCTTTCATTGAGAGAAAACAGACGGATGGTATCATCACGAGCGGCAAAGACAATTACATCCTCAGACGAATGAGTCAATTGAATCTGCCTTGCTGCACAATCAAGATATGCCTTGTGCCTAGAAAGCCAATCCATTCCGAGAATAAGATCAATATCTGAGTCACCAAGAACCGTTGGGGAAGCTAGAAACTTGTAGTCAACCAAAGTGATAGTAACATCCGAAACGATGGAGTTAGCCTGCATGCGCTTACCGGGAGAGACAACTGCTAAAGGACTAGGCAAACCTTGCGAAACCAAATCATGCCTATTTGTAAACGGTCTCGAGATGAAGCAATGCGATGCTCCAGTGTCAAAAAGAACTTTTGCAGGTATATCATTAACAGGAAGGTTACCCATGATCACATCTGACGAGTCCTCTGCCTGAGCTGCATTCATCAAATTGACCTTGGCGTGCTTGGGGTTATGCTTGACCACAGCTGTACTTGCCGATCTGACAGGAGGAGGAGGAAGACGCCTCTGGTTGAGACACTTGTTGGCATAGTGACCCTTCTGTTGGCACTTGTTGCACGTGACCTCTGAAAGCGGACGGTGATATGGAGCACTCGATCTTGGAGCTTGAGACAAAGTCTTGTTCTGAAATCCAGGATTGGGTGGGTGGGAAGAACCACTGCCACCTTTGCTCTTCTGCTGATACGGCTGACGGAACGGAGGAGGAGGAAGCCAAAACTTCTGCTTCTTGGTCACTTGAGTAGAGGAACAAGGAGTAACATCTCTGACTCGCTTCTTGGAAGCATCACACCTCAACTGAGTAGCCTCTTGCTTCAGTGCCATGTTGTAGAACTCATCGTATCTCAAGGGATCAAAGAGGACAAGAGCTAGCTGAATTTCTTCTCTGAGACCACCCCTGAACTGATATATCATGCTCTTCTCATCAGGTACGTCCTGCTTGGCAAAGCGGGCGAGCTTCTGGAACAACTTGTTGTAGTCATAGACAGACAAAGAGCCTTGCTTCAGATTGCGGAATTCCTCACGCTTGCTTTCAACCACGCTCTGGGGAATATGATGAGCTCGGAAATCTCGACGGAAATCATCCCAAGTGATAACACATCCACCTCTGGAATCCTTGTACTGCCGGAACCATTCTGCAGCTTGATCTTTGAGTTGGAAGGAAGCAAACTTAACAAAGTCCTCAGGCCTAACGTTACTGCACTCGAAATGCTTGCACAGATCCACTAGCCAATCGTCAGCATCGGTTGCCTCAACACAATTGCTGAAAGTCTTTGGCCCGTTAGCAAGGAACTGGTTGAGTGTAGCAAAGTGATTCTGATTGCTTCCTTGATTCCCTTGGTTGCCTTGATTGCGCTCTTGAAGAATTTGCATGATCAACTGTGTGTTTGCATTGGTTGCAGCCATCACAGCTTGCCATGCCTCCGGAGGAGGTGGAGGTGGTGGCGGATGAGGATTCGGAGTCGTGCGTGTTGGAGGAGCCATCCTGAAGAGGTTGACCACCATTAGCACCTTGATTGATAGATATTGAAGCTGAATCCAACGGAATGAAAAATTGCAACATATAGTCTTCACATCCAAACAAAATGAACGAATGCATTCCTCTTGAAATGGTCACATATCCTTAAATTGAGAAGCCACGTAGAATTAAGGTAGAGAAATAAATCAACAATGTACGGATCAAGAACGAATAATCGGTAAGAAATCCCAATCTCAAACCAATATCCGTGGAAGAAGAACTAGAGCTACTAGAATTCCCACCTATGAAACTCCCGAACCTTTCCGGTTATGCAATCAGGTGTTGGGGATACAGGGGAAGCATAATATCTCACCCAAACTAGCAAATCCTACATCCAGCTGTATCCATCCTTCAACACATAACCAAGAAACCTTCGGAAACCATCTACCTCAACCTTCGAAAAGCATCCGTTATACAAGTTATGGCGATACTCCCGAACTCCCGCCCCAGCACTGGGTGGCGTCGTGGTTATCTCACCAACGAACTGCATAAAAGAGATTTTCGATGTCGGCGTACTAAACTCAGGTATTCCAAAACTGCAACGATAAAATTATGATGACAACACCTTAGAGCTCAACTCCCTGGGACACTTCCACTAAACCCCTGACAGGAGGCACCAAGACAATGTTCTCATCATAAAACCATCGGAACGACTCCAAGATACCCGCGTGATCCTAAATTTTTTTAGTGAAATTTGAGAAGAGAAGAGTCAAAACTCTACGTCAGGATGCCTTACCAGAGCGATGAGGAGACTGGGAAGTAAAAAGAATTCCTAATCTCTCCTATATATAATTCCTAAAAGACTCAAAACATTTTTCTAGACACAACTCGGCCGCTAAAAACGATCAAGCAATGGGGCTCCTAAGGTCGGGGAAGGCTCTGATTACCAACTTGTAACACCCTCGATGCGACTATATCTCCCACATGTCGAGGCACGACTTAGATGCATAATCGCATTGAAGGCATATGTCGCAAGTTAGGCAATCTGCACAACATCCCATGTAATATAAATAATAAAGGGGAGATAACATAGTTGGCTTACACTCGCCACGTCAATCAAGTACATAAATAACATTACATCATCCAAACACTCATGGCCCGACTACGGCGCCAAAATAAAATATAACCCAACAAGCGACAACAGTCCCAATCACCCCCAACTCGGCACCACTACTGATCATCGGGAAAGGAAACATAGTAACGTTGAGAGTCTTCGTCGAACTCCCACTTGAGCTCAAACATGTCTCCTGGAGCGGAATCATCAGGCCCTGCATCTGGTGTAATAGTAATATGTGAGCCACAAGGACTCAGCAATCTCGCACCCTCGCGATCAAGACTATTTAAGCTTATAGGTAAGGCAAGGTAAAAATATGTGGAGCTGCAGCAAGCGACTAGCATATATGGTGGCTAACTTATTCGCAAAAGAGAGCGAGAAGAGGAGGCAAAGCACGAGCGAGAAACTAGAGGACAACCTGCGCAAACATTACCCCAACACCGTGTCCACTTCCCGGACTCTGCCGAGAAGAGGCCATCACGGTAACACACTCAGTTGATTCATTTTAATTAAGTTAAGGTTCTAGTTATCTACAACCGGACATTAACAAATTCCCATCTGCCCATAACCGTGGGCACGGCTTTCGAAAGTTCAATCCCCGCAGGGGAGTCCCAACTTAGCCCATGACAAGCTCTCACGGTGAATGAAGGAATAGACCTCCTCCCAAGATGTTCCGATCGGACTCGGTATCTCGGTTACTCAAGACACTTCGACAGGTTAAAACAAGACCAGCAACACCGCCCGAATGTGCCGACAAATCCCGATAGGAGCTGCGCATATCTCTTTCTCAGGGCACACTCAGTTTGTCCTAGGTACGGGTAGACCAGCCCAGAGTTGCCCCTGGTGGCCACCAGTAGCTGACAGGTGGACCAACACTG
>NC_057806.1:132751656-132755064 GCF_018294505.1 Triticum aestivum
GGCCGCTAAAAACGATCAAGCAATGGGGCTCCTAAGGTCGGGGAAGGCTCTGATTACCAACTTGTAACACCCTCGATGCGACTATATCTCCCACATGTCGAGGCACGACTTAGATGCATAATCGCATTGAAGGCATATGTCGCAAGTTAGGCAATCTGCACAACATCCCATGTAATATAAATAATAAAGGGGAGATAACATAGTTGGCTTACACTCGCCACGTCAATCAAGTACATAAATAACATTACATCATCCAAACACTCATGGCCCGACTACGGCGCCAAAATAAAATATAACCCAACAAGCGACAACAGTCCCAATCACCCCCAACTGGGCACCACTACTGATCATCGGGAAAGGAAACATAGGAACATTGAGAGTCTTCGTCGAACTCCCACTTGAGCTCAAACACGTCTCCTGGAGCGGAATCATCAGGCCCTGCATCTGGTGTAATAGTAATCTGTGAGCCACAGGGACTCAGCAATATCGCACCCTCGCGATCAAGACTATTTAAGCTTATAGGTAAGGCAAGGTAAAAATATGTGGAGCTGCAGCAAGCGACTAGCATATATGGTGGCTAACTTATTCGCAAAAGAGAGCGAGAAGAGGAGGCAAAGCACGAGCAAGAAACTAGAGGACAACCTGTGCAAACATTACCCCAACACCGTGTCCACTTCCCGGACTCTGCCGAGAAGAGGCCATCATGGTAACACACTCAGTTGATTCATTTTAATTAAGTTAGGGTTCTAGTTATCTACAACCGGACATTAACAAATTCCCATCTTCCCATAACCGCGGGCACGGCTTTCGAAAGTTCAGTCCCTGCAGGGGAGTCCCAACTTAGCCCATGACAAGCTCTCACGGTCAATGAAGGAATAGACCTCCTCCCAAGACGTTCCGATCAGACTCGGTATCTCGGTTACTCAAGACACTTCGACAGGTTAAAACAAGACCAGCAACACCGCCTGAATGTGCCGACAAATCCCGATAGGAGATGCACATATCTCTTTCTCAGGGCACACTCAGATTTTCCTAGGTATGGGTAGGCCAGCCCAGAGTTGCCCCTGGTGGCCACCGGTAGCTGACAGGTGGACCAACACTGAGAGGAGCACTAGCCCGGGGGGGTTAAAATAATGATGACCCTTGAGTCTGCAGAACCCAAGGGAAAGAAAAGGCTAGGTGGCAAATGGTAAAACCAATGTTGGGCATTGCTGGAAAAGCTTTAATCAAGGCGAACTATCAAGGGGTTCCCATTATAACCCAACCGCATAAGGAACGCAAAATCCGGGAACATAACACCGATATGACGGAAACTAGGGCAGCAAGAGTGGAACAAAACACTAGGCGAGAGGCCGAGCCTTCCACCCTTTACCAAGTATATAGATGCATTAAGATAGCAAGATAATATAATGATATCCCAACAAGTAAATAAAGGTTCCAACAAGGAACGGCCTTCAATCTTCACCTGCAACTAGCAACGCTATAAGAGGGGCTGAGCAAAGCGGTAACATAGCCAATCAACGGTTTGCTAGGACAATGGGGGGTTAGAGGTTTGACATGGCAATTTGGGAGGCTTTAAAGCAAGTGGTAGGCATTGTAGCAATGGCATAGCAAAAGAGCGAGCAAACTAGCATAGCAAAGATAGTAGTGATTTCGAGGGTATGATCATCTTGCCTACACAGTTGTCAAAGTTGACTGGATCCTCGAAAGCAAACTCAACAGGCCCCTCGTTAGCGAACTCGTCTCCCGGCTCTACCCAAACAAGACAAACAAGCAACAAGCATACAATCAACCACGTGCAAGGATCAAGCAATATGATGCAATGATGATATACTATGCGGGATGCGATGCGGGATGCAAAATGCAAGATATGACAGGAAATACAAGAACCTGGACTCAACTTGGAAATCCAAGTGTGCCACTAGAAAGATGAGATGAAATCGCTTGAAAACGATATAAAGAACGCCGGAATCGGAGTTACGGTTTGGAAATGGCAAGCGATTCAAATATGACACCGGTCTGCGATTTACAGCAAGTAGCCATCTAAATGCAATGGAATGATCATGCTACAGCACCCAAACATGACAACAAAATACATGGCAGGGATGCATACAAGATGCTTAACAAAAGTCTAGCACTGAGCTACGGCCAATTCATCCATTAACAGGTTCAAACAAGCATGGCAAAAATGCATATGGCAAACACATCTCAGACTTAGTGAAATTAACACTTGTCTGGAATTCCAGATCAGGTAGCCCTCTTCGGAGCAACAAAACTATATGCTACAGGACCTGAACATGGTAAAGTAAAGCATGGCATGGAGTTGCTCAAAGATCTTAACAAAAGTCCCTTAGTGACCTTGAGCCAAAAAGGACCAGAAAATACAATTGCAAGCATGTGAACATAGCAAAAACATAATCAGTTTTCAGACCTAGGGAAAACTGACACATGCTGAAATATAACTCAAGTAGGCATGTTTACGAGCTCGATGCACTCACTACAGAGCAAGTCATGGAAATACAAGCATACAACCATCACGAAGGCACAAAATGCAAGCTAGACATGGCAAGAACAATAGCATAGCATGCACGGATCAACTACAACATCACGGGCAAAATTGCAAACAAGTTGACAATCTGCCCAGATTCACAAAGTAGCAAAAGTAGAGCTCGATTGACTCAAGCTAGGGTGCTCCATAATTGCAAACAAAGACATGCATGGATATAGCACTACAAGATTAACAAAACATCCTTACTGATCATCCTCAAAAGAGGCACGGATCACTAGGAAACAACATGAACATATGGCATCATGAGATAAACAACTCAAGGACTTAGTGGAAATGCTAAGTCCCAGAAAACAGAATTACTAAGTGTACCACTTTGCAAGCTTGCACTAGTCACCACACACATCACAAAAATACATGGGTTGCACCTCTGGAAATATGAAAAAACCCTTAACAAAACACATGTAGAGCGTCAGGGCATATCATGCACACATTAATCATGGCAAAAATGACAAAAAGCTAATTGGAGTAGTAGATCTGACAATTATCTCAAGTAGCCCTCTTCTAACTGCATTTCAGGCATCAAGATGAGCTCAAATGAAAATGATGCAATGGAACGAAATGATGTACTCTCTGAAGTGAACATTTTGATATGCTATATGCATGAATCGGAGCTACGGATGCAAAGATACGGAGCTACGAACAGAGGCACTTGGATCTGCAATTTCGGGACTTGGTTAAAAAAACACCTCCGAGATCTAGGGTTTGCACGGCTTACGAGGACGACCGGATCTTCGCCGGAACAGTGCTCGGGGCCGCCGGAGAGGTCAAGGTGGCCGGAGCTCGCCGGACGGCGAGGGGCGAGGCGGGGCCGAGGCAGCGGAGCGGCGCGGGGAGGCGCG
>NC_057806.1:132755556-132765057 GCF_018294505.1 Triticum aestivum
CATGGAGAGGCGGCGGCGTGCGGCGGAGAGGCGTCGGCGGCTCGTCGGCGGGTGGCGGCGGGCGAGGGAGGAGAGGGAGGCGCGGGGCGGCGCGATTGATGGGCCCGCGGGGATCTGGGGACCGGGCGTGGGCGAATGACGTGATGCCACGTGGTGGCGGCGGGACAGGTCGGACACGTCCGGCCCGAATCGGACGTGTCCGGCGGTGAGAGGTGGAAGACGACTAGGGTTTGCCCGAAAATTTCGGGGAGTGGTCTTTAAATAGAGGTGGAGGGGGCTAGGAGAGTCCAAACGAGGTGCGGTTTTCGGCCACGCGATCGTGATCGAACGCTCTAGATGATGGAGCAGAGTTAGGTGGGTTTTGGGCCAAATTGGAGGGGTGTTGGGCTGCAACACACACGAGGCCTTTTCGGTCCCTCGGTTAACCGTTGGAGTATCAAACGAAGTCCAAATGATACGAAACTTGACAGGTGGTCTACCGGTAGTAAACCAAGGCCGCTTGGCAAGTCTCGGTCCAATCTGGAAATGTTTAATCCCCACAAACGAAAGAAAGTTAGAAATGGCCATCGGAGGAGAATGAAACGCCGGAATGCAAAACGGACAACGGGGAAAATACTCGAATGCTTGAGACGAACACGTATGCAGATGCAATGCACATGATGACATGATATGAGATGCATGACAATGACAACAACACACGGAGACAAAAACCCGAACCCGAGAAAATAAATATAACTTAACGCCGAAAACGGCAAGAGTTGGAGTACAAATTGGAAAGTTACATCCGGGGTGTGACAACACTCCACCACTACGAAAGGATCTCGTCCCGAGATCTAGGACTGAAAGAACACCGGGTACTCAGAACGGAGGTGATCCTCGCGTTCCCAGGTAGCTTCACGGTCGGAATGGTGTGACCACTTGACTTTGAGAAATTTGATTGACTTGTTGCGAGTCTTGCGTTCAGTCTCTTCAAGAATAGCAACTGGGTGCTCACGATAAGAGAGATCTTCTTGGAGCTCAGTGTCCTCGAAGTTGACGGTGAGGTCAGCAGTCTTGAAGCACTTTGGGAGCTAAGAGACATGCAAAGTTTGAAGGAAGCTCGAGTTGATAGGCGAGGTCGCCTCTCTTGCTGACAATCTTGAAAGGTCCCACGTCTCTAGGGGCAAGCTTCCCTTTGATACCGAAGCGACGAGTACCTTTCATAGGAGAGACACGGAGGTAAACATGATCTCCGATCTCGAAAGCCAAATCACGGTGCTTACTATCATAGTAGCTCTTCTGACGGGATTGGGCTACTTTGAGGTTATCTCGAATGACTTTGCACATTTCTTCTGCCTCTATGATTAAGTCATTACACAAAAGCTGACGTTCACCGGTTTCAGACCAGTTGAGACGGGTATGGCACTTCCTGCCATACAGAATTTCAAATGGGGCCTTGCCCGAACTTGCTTGAAAACTGTTGTTGTAGGAGAATTCAGTATAAGGAAGGCAATCCTCCCACTTCATGCCGAAGGAGATCACACAAGCCCTGAGCATATCTTCAAGAATCTGGTTGACACGCTCGATTTGACCGCTAGTTTGAGGATGGAAAGCTGTGCTGAAGCGGATGTTCGTGCCCATGGCCTTCTGAAAAGAATCCCAAAACTTCGAGGTAAAGATGCTGCCACGGTCTGAAGAGATCAGTTGTGGAATACCATGCAGAGAAACAATATGAGAGGTATAGAGTTCCGCCAATTGAGCTGTAGTGATCGACTCTTTAATAGGCAGAAAGTGAGCCACTTTGCTGAGTTTGTCGATGACAACGAATATAGCATCATTGCCACGCTTGGACTTTGGAAACCCAGTCACGAAGTCCATTTCAATGTGGTCAAACTTCCATTCTGGAATGGCAAGAGGTTGGAGGAGACCCGCTGGCCTTTGGTGTTCTGCATTCACTCTTCTGCAGACATCGCATTCATTCACGAATTGAGCAATCTCGCGCTTCATTCGAGTCTACCAATAAGCTTGCTTGAGGTCCCGATACATCTTCGTGCTCCCAGGGTGGATGGAGAGGAGAGAATTGTGAGCCTCGTTCATGATCACTTTACGAAGGTCACCTTTGGGTACAACAATACGATCCTCGAAGAAGAGAGTGTCCTTGTCATCAAGGCGGTAGCACTTGTACTTGGGTTGACTCTTGGCAATCCCAATCTTCACCTTTTTCACCATAGCATCAAGAAGCTGGGCTTGGCGAATCTGGTCTTCTAAGGTAGGAGAGACTTGAAGGTTGGCGAGGAAACCTTGGGGAACAACTTGCAGATTTAGTTTGCGGAAAGCTTCACAAAGCTCGGGTTGATAAGGCTTGAGAATCATACTGTTGCAGTAAGCTTTTCTGCTCAATGCGTCAGCAATCACATTGGCCTTGCCTGGAGTATACTCGATACTCGGATTATACTCTTGAATCATTTCGACCCATCGAGTTTGCCTGAGGTTGAGATTAGGCTAAGTGAAGATGTACTTGAGACTCTTGTGATCAGTGAAAATGTCCATTTTTCTTCCCAATAGAAGATGTCTCCAAGTCAAAAGAGCGTGCACAACTGCCGCCAACTCGAGATCATGAGTGGGGTAGTTCTTCTCATTAGGCTTCAACTGGCGAGAGGTATAAGCAACAACTTTCTTCTCTTGCATCAATACTGCACCAAGACCTTGGAGAGAGGCATCACAAAAGACCTCGTACAACTTGGATTCATCAGGCGAAGTCAGAACTGGAGCAGTGATCAATTTCTCTTTCAAAGTGTTGAAAGCAATGTCACACTCCGGAGACCAAACATACTTGACGTGCTTCTGGAGAAGATTTGAGAGAGGCTTCGCGATTTTAGAAAAGTTTTCAACGAATCTTCGGCAATAGCTTGCGAGACCGAGAAAGCTGCGAAGTTACTTCATGTTCTGAGGAAGTTCCCAATTCAAAATTGCAGACACCTTCTCAGGATTCACGGCAATGCCCTTGGCAGAGATGATATGACCAAGATAAAGAACCTCATCGAGCCAAAATTCACACTTGGAGAACTTGGCGTAGAACTGATGTTCCCTGAGCTTATTAAGAACCAAACGCAAGTGCTTGGCATGATCTTCCTTGTTCTTCGAGAAAACCAGAATGTCGTCGAGATAGACCAAAACGAAGTCATTGGTGTAGGCGTTGAAGATGAAGTTCATCATGCGAGAGAACGTCGGAGGAGCGTTGAAGAGGACAAAAGACATGACAGTGTATTCATATGAACCAAAGCTTGTTCTGAAAGCCATCTTGGGAATATCTTGCTCACGGATTTGAATCTGATGATAACCCATACGGAGATCAAGCTTGGAGAATACTTGGGCACCTTTGTGTTGTTCGAACAGCTCATTGATGTTGGGAAGTGGGTATTTGTGCTTGATGGTCTTCTTGTTCAATGGACGGTAATCAACACAAAGTCGGTCCGTTCGATCCTTCTTCTTCACAAAAAGAACACCACAACCCCACGGAGAAGAACTAGGCCGGATGAGACCCATTTTCTCTTGAATATCGAGTTGCTTCTTCAGCTCCTTCAACTCTTCAGGTCCGAGCTTGTAAGGACGTTTGCACACAGGTTCCGTGCCAGGCTCAAGATCAATAACGAATTCGACTGGCCGGTGCGGAGGCATTCCTGGAAGCTCTTCTGGAAAGACGTCTTGATATTCACAAACGACTGGAATTTGCGAAATAGCATCCAATTCACCCCTTTCATTGAGAGAAAACAGACGGATGGTATCATCACGAGCGGCAAAGACAATTACATCCCCAGACGAATGAGTCAATTGAATCTGCCTTGCTGCACAATCAAGATGTGCCTTGTGCTTAGAAAGCCAATCCATTCCGAGAATAAGATCAATATCTGAGTCACCAAGAACCGCTGGGGAAGCTAGAAACTTGTAGTCAACCAAAGTGATAGTAACATCCGGAACGATGGAGTTAGCCTGCATGCGCTTACCGGGAGAGACAACTGCTAAAGGACTAGCCAAAACTTGCGAAACCAAATCATGCCTATTTGTAAACGGTCTCGAGATGAAGCAATGCGATGCTCCAGTGTCAAAAAGAACTTTTGCAGGTATATCATTAACAGGAAGGTTACCCATGATCACATCTGACGAGTCCTCTGCCTGAGCTGCATTCATCAAATTGACCTTGGCGTGCTTGGGGTTATGCTTGACCACAGCTGTACTTGCCGATCTGACAGGAGGAGGAGGAAGACGCCTCTGGTTGAGACACTTGTTGGCATAGTGACCCTTCTGTTGGCACTTGTTGCACGTGACCTCTGAAAGCGGACGGTGATATGGAGCACTCGATCTTGAAGCTTGAGACGAAGTCTTGTTCTGAAATCCAGGGTTGGGTGGGTGGGAAGAACCACTGCCACCTTTGCTCTTCTGCTGATACGGCTGACGGAACGGAGGAGGAGGAAGCCAAAACTTCTGCTGCTTGGTCACTTGAGTAGAGGAACAAGGAGTAACATCTCTGACTCGCTTCTTGGAAGCATCACACCTCAACTGAGTAGCCTCTTGCTTCCGTGCCATGTTGTAGAACTCATCGTATCTCAAGGGATCAAAGAGGACAAGAGCTAGCTGAATTTCTTCTCTGAGACCACCCCTGAACTGATATATCATGCTCTTCTCATCAGGTACGTCCTGCTTGGCAAAGCGGGCGAGCTTCTGGAACAACTTGTTGTAGTCATAGACAGACAAAGAGCCTTGCTTCAGATTGCGGAATTCCTCACGCTTGCTTTCAACCACGCTCTGGGGAATATGATGAGCTCGGAAATCTCGATGGAAATCATCCCAAGTGATAACACATCCACCTCTGGAATCCTTGTACTGCTGGAACCATTCTCCAGCTTGATCTTTGAGTTGGAAGGAAGCGAACTTAACAAAGTCCTCAGGCCTGACGTTACTGCACTCGAAATGCTTGCACAGATCCACTAGCCAATCGTCAGCATCGGTTGCCTCAACACAATTGCTGAAAGTCTTTGGCCCATTAGCAAGGAACTGGTTGAGTGTAGCAAAGTGATTCTGATTGCTTCCTTGATTCCCTTGGTTGCCTTGATTGCGCTCTTGAAGAATTTGCATGATCAACTGTGTGTTTGCATTGGTTGTGGCCATCACAGCTTGCCATGCCTCCGGAGGAGGTGGAGGTAGTGGCGGATCAGGATTCGTAGTCGTGCGTGTTGGAGGAGCCATCCTGAAGAGGTTGACCACCATTAGCACATTGATAGATAGATATTGAAGCTGAATCCAACGGAATGAAAAATTGCAACATATAGTCTTCACATCCAAATAAAATGAACGAATGCATTCCTCTTGAAATGGTCACATATCCATAAATTGAGAAGCCACGTAGAATTAAGGTAGAGAAATAAATCAACAAGGTACGGATCAAGAACGAATAATCGGTAAGAAATCCCAATCTCAAACCAATATCCGTGGAAGAAGAACTAGAGCTACTAGAATTCCCACCTATGAAACTCCCGAACCTTTCCGGTTATGCAATCAGGTGTTGGGGATACAGGGGAAGCATAATATCTCACCCAAACTAGCAAATCCTACATCCAGCTGTATCCATCCTTCAACACATAACCAAGAAACCTTCGGAAACCATCTACCTCAACCTTCGAAAAGCATCCGTTATACAAGTTATGGCGATACTCCCGAACTCCCGCCCCAGTACTGGGTGGCGTCGAGGTTATCTCACCAACGAACTGCATAAAAGAGATTTTCGATGTCAGCGTACTAAACTCAGGTATTCCAGAACTGCAACGATAAAATTATGATGACAACACCTCAGAGCTCAACTCCCCGGGACACTTCCACTAAACCCCTGACAGGAGGCACCAAGACAATGTTCTCATCATAAAACCATCGGAACGATTCCAAGATACCCGCGTGATCCTAAATTTTTTTTAGTGAAATTTGAGAAGAGAAGAGTCAAAACTCTACGTCAGGATGCCTTACCAGAGTGATGAGGAGACTGGGAAGTAAAAAGAATTCCTAATCTCTCCTATATATAATTCCTAAAAGACTCAAAACATTTTTCTAGACACAACTCGGCCGCTAAAAACGATCAAGCAATGGGGCTCCTAAGGTCGGGGAAGGCTCTGATTACCAACTTGTAACACCCTCGATGCGACTATATCTCCCACATGTCGAGGCACGACTTAGATGCATAATCGCATTGAAGGCATATGTCGCAAGTTAGGCAATCTGCACAACATCCCATTAATATAAATAATAAAGGGGAGATAACATAGTTGGCTTACACTCGCCACGTCATTCAAGTACATAAATAACATTACATCATCCAAACACTCATGGCCCGACTACGGCGCCAAAATAAAATATAAGCCAACAAGCGACAACAGTCCCAATCACCCCCAACTGGGCACCACTACTGATCATCGGGAAAGGAAACATAGTAACTTTGAGAGTCTTCGTCGAACTCCCACTTGAGCTCAAACAAGTCTCCTGGAGCGGAATCATCAGGCCCTGCATCTGGTGTAATAGTAATCTGTGAGCCACAGGGACTCAGCAATCTCGCACCCTCGCGATCAAGACTATTTAAGCTTATAGGTAAGGCAAGGTAAAAATATGTGGAGCTGCAGCAAGCGACTAGCATATATGGTGGCTAACTTATTCGCAAAAGAGAGCGAGAAGAGGAGGCAAAGCACGAGCGAGAAACTAGAGGACAACCTGCGCAAACATTACCCCAACACCGTGTCCACTTCCCGGACTCTGCCGAGAAGAGGCCATCACGGTAACACACTCAGTTGATTCATTTTAATTAAGTTAAGGTTCTAGTTATCTACAACCGGACATTAACAAATTCCCATCTGCCCATAACCGCGGGCACGTCTTTCGAAAGTTCAATCCCTGCAGGGGAGTCCCAACTTAGCCCATGACAAGCTCTCACGGTTAATGAAGGAATAGACCTCCTCCCAAGACGTTCCGATCAGACTCGGTATCTCGGTTACTCAAGACACTTCGACAGGTTAAAACAAGACCAGCAACACCGCCCGAATGTGCCAACAAACCCCGATAGGAGCTGCACATATCTATTTCTCAGGGCACACTCAGATTGTCCTAGGTATGGGTCGGCCAGCCCAGAGTTGCCCCTGGTGGCCACCGGTAGCTGACAGGTGGACCAACACTAAGAGGAGCACTGGCCCGGGGGGGTTAAAATAATGATGACCCTTGAGTCTGCAGAACCCAAGGGAAAGAAAAGGCTAGGTGGCAAATGGTAAAACCAATATTGGGCATTGCTGGAAAAGCTTTAATCAAGGCGAACTATCAAGGGGTTCCCATTATAACCCAACCGCATAAGGAACGCAAAATCCGGGAACATAACACCGATATGACGGAAACTAGGGCAGCAAGAGTGGAACAAAACACTAGGCGAGAGGCCGAGCCTTCCACCCTTTACCAAGTATATAGATGAATTAAGATAGCAAGATAATATAATGATATCCCAACAAGTAAATAAAGGTTCCAACAAGGAACGGCCTTCAATCTTCACCTGCAACTAGCAACGCTATAAGAGGGGTTGAGCAAAGCGGTAACATAGCCAATCAACGGTTTGCTAGGACAATGGGGGGTTAGAGGTTTGACATGGCAATTTGGGAGGCTTTAAATCAAGTGGTAGGCATTGTAGCAATGGCATAGCAAAAGAGCGAGCAAACTAGCATAGCAAAGATAGTAGTGATTTCGAGGGTATGATCATCTTGCCTGCACAGTTGTCAGAGTTGACAGGATCCTCGAAAGCAAACTCAACGGGCCCCTCGTTAGCGAACTCGTCTCCCGGCTCTACCCAAACAAGACAAACAAGCAACAAGCATACAATCAACCACGTGCAAGGATCAAGCAATATGATGCAATGATGATATACTATGCGGGATGCAAAATGCAAGATATGATAGGAAATGCAAGAACCTGGACTCAACTTGGAAATCCAAGTGTGCCATTGGAAAGATGAGATGAAATCGCTTGAAAATGATATAAAGAACGCCGGAATCGGAGTTACGGTTTGGAAATGGCAAGCGATTCAAATATGACACCGGTCTGCGATTTACAGCAAGTAGCCATCTAAATGCAATGGAATGATCATGCTACAGCACCCAAACATGACAACAAAATACATGGCAGGGATGCATACAAGATGCTTAACAAAAGTCTAGCACTGAGCTACGGCCAATTCATCCATTAACAGGTTCAAACAAGCATGGCAAAAATGCATATGGCAAACAGATCTCAGACTTAGTGAAATTAACACTTGTCTGGAATTTCAGATCAGGTAGCCCTCTTCGGAGCAACAAATCAATATGCTACAGGACCTGAACATGGCAAAGTAAAGCATGACATGGAGCTACTCAAAGATCTTAACAAAAGTCCCTTAGTGACCTTGAGCCAAAAAGGACCAGAAAATACAATTGCAAGCATGTGAACATAGCAAAAACATAATCAGTTTTCAGACCTAGGGAAAACTGACACATGCTGAAATATAACTCAAGTAAGCATGTTTACGAGCTCGATGAACTCACTACAGAGCAAGTCATGGCAAGACAAGCATACAACCATCAATAAGGCACAAAATAAAAGCTAGACATGGCAAGAACAATAGCATAGCATGCACGGATCAACTACAACATCACCGGCAAAATTGCAAACAAGTTGACAATCTGCCCAGATTCACAAAGTAGAAAAAGTAGAGCTCGGTTGACTCAAGCTAGGTTGCTCCATAATTGGAAACAAACACATGGATGGATAGAGCACTACAAGATTAACAAAACATTCTTACTGATTATCCTCAAAAGAGGCACGGATCACTAGGAAACAACATGAACATATGGCATCATGAGATAAATAGCTCAAGGACTTAGTGGAAATGCTAAGTCCCTGAAAAACAGAATTACTAAGTGCACCACTTTGCAAGCTTGCACTAGTCACCACACACATCACAAAAATACATGGGTTGCACCTCTGGAAATATGACAAAACCTTAACAAAACACATGTAGAGCGTCAGGGCATATCATGCACACATTAATCATGGCAAAAATGACAAAAAGCTAAATGGAGTAGCAGATCTGACAATTATCTCAAGTAGCCCTCTCCTAACAGCATTTTGGGCATCAAGATGAGCTCAAATGAAAATGATGCAATGGAACGAAATGATGTACTCTCCGAGATGAACATTTTGTTATGCTATATGCATGAATCGGAGCTACGGATGCAAAGATACGGAGCTACGAATAGAGGAACTTGGATCTGCAATTTCGGGACTTAGTGAAAAAACACCTCCGAGATCTAGGGTTTGCACGGATTACGAGGACGGCCGGATCTTGGCCGGAACAGTGCTCGGGGCCGCCAGAGAGGTCGAGGTGGCCGGAGCTCACCGGACGGCGAGGGGCGAGGCGGGGCCGAGTCGGCGGAGCGGCGCGGGGAGGCGCGGCGAGGCGGCGGGGCTGGC
>NC_057806.1:132765263-132799239 GCF_018294505.1 Triticum aestivum
GGCATGGAGAGGCGGCGGCCTGCGGCGGAGAGGCGGCGGCGGCTCGTCGGCGGTTGGCGGCGGGCGAGGGAGGAGAGGGAGGCGCGGGGCGACGTGATGGATGGGCCCGCGGGGGCCAGTTGCGGGCTTCCCAGGCCCGGGTGGCGCGGGGATCTGGGGACCGGGCGCGGGCGAATGACGCGATGCCACGTGGCGGCGGCGGGACAGGTCGGACACGTCCGGCCCGAATAGGACGTGTCCGGCGGCGAGAGGTGGAAGACGACTAGGGTTTGCCCGAAAATTTCGGGGAGTGGTCTTTAAATAGAGGTGGAGGGGGCTAGGAGAGTCCAACGAGGTGCAGTTTTCGGCCACGCGATCGTGATCGAACGCTCTAGATGATGGAGCAGAGTTAGGTGGGTTTTGGGCCAAATTGGAGGGGTGTTGGGCTGCAACACACACGAGGCCTTTCGGTCCCTCGGTTAACCATTGGAGTATCAAACGAAGTCCAAATGATACGAAACTTGACAGGCGGTCTAACGGTAGTAAACCAAGGCCGCTTGGCAAGTCTCGGTCCAATCCGGAAATGTTTAATCCCCACACACGAAAGAAAGCTAGAAATGGCCACCGGAGGAGAACGAAACGCCGGAATGCAAAACGGACAACGGGGAAAATGCTCGAATGCATGGGACGAACACGTATGCAGATGCAATGCACATGATGACATGATATGAGATGCATGACAATGACAACAACACACGGAGACAAAAACCCGAACCCGAGAAAATAAATATAACTTAACGCCGAAAACGGCAAGAGTTGGAGTACAAATTGGAAAGTTACATCCGGGGTGTTACATAGTGCCACTTTGGGTTCACGACTAGTCATGTCAGCCCGGGTTCTCTGTCATATGGATGCTAGCGACACTATCATATACGTGAGCCAAAAGGCGCAAACGGTCTCGGGCCAGGTAAGGTGGCACCCGTGGGAATACCGCGCGTGAGCCGCAAAGTGATATGAAGTGTTACATGCTAGATCGGTGTGACTTAGGATCGGGGTCCTGACACATATCCCTAGATTATATTACTACCTTCATAGTCAGTAGTAACATAAGTGTAGTGTCATGCAAAGCTTCATTTATTAGGTTATAGACTCATATTGCATTGGGACATGTGATCACTACTAGGGAAAAGCTTAGTAGCAGTGCGGGTTTTGGGTGTATCAATAGCGCGGGTGCCCGCGCTATTGATATGGCGCCACAGCTAACTTGTAGCAGTAGCGCGTGTTGACACACGCTACTGCTATACATGGTTAGCTGTAGCGTGCCTTGCAGACAACGCTACTGCCAATTATCTGTAGCGGGTCTTATACCCCGTGCTACTGCTATTACTTTCAAAAACAAAAAAATGTCGATCCCGTGCGTCTTGTCAATGGCACCAGTGGTTCTATCTAGCAACGATTGGCGTCGCCGGAGGCATGAACAGATAGAGGAAGACCAGATCTGGCGGTGGCTGTTGGAGAGGACCCGTTTCTATGGCAGAGCCAGGCCGCGACGTGGGCCTCCTCTTCCCAACAATATCAGATAGTTCCGGGTCGTCCATGGTGATGACCTGCACGGGCATGGACATGGGAGGGTGAGTCAAACCAGAGGGAGAGAGAGAAAAGGAAAACTGAGGGAGAGAGGAAGGTGATGGAGGGAGCAGCGGAGCTAGTCACCGGTGGTGAGGTGCTTCGGTGTGGTGGCGCGGGGCGGCGGCCTCCTAGAAGTTGATGGAAGACCGGCGAGCTCCTAGACGCCGATGGCGCGAGGCGTCGGCCTCTTTCGGCACCAGGGAGGAGGATGGGCGCATGGGCAAGAGGTCCATGTGAGAGCATATGGAAAGTAAGAGGAGAGAGTGGCAGAAGAGAGGATGGATTTGGGGGAGGAGATGGGGATTCGACCGAGGATATGGAGACTTCACCTACCTCGTACTTAGTAGTAGCGAGGGGTATAAAACCGCGCTACTACTATCAACTTAGTAGTAGAGCGGGTTTATACCCCTCGCTACTACTATGGCATGACTCAGGGGGCATGGTAGAGACCGCTTAGCAGTAGCGAGGGTTAAAAACCCGCGCTACTACTATCAACTTAGTAGTAGCGAGGGGTAAAAACCCGCTCTACTAGTAAGTAGCAGTAGCGAGGGGTATAAACCCTCACTACTAGTAAGCGTCTGCCTATAAGCTTTTCCCTAGTAGTGGATGTTACAGTAACTAGCTAAGTTACTGAAACTATCTCTCTCCTCATTAACTTATTGCCACATAAGCAAGTTTGCTGAGTTGAGTCGATGTTACTACTGAAGTTACTCCCACTGTGGCTAGTATCATGCATGACACATAGTAGCATATAATTTATTATGATACGGTTTGATGATATGATACTTAACCCTCTCTTTCTTCATTTAATTCTATGACAACTGACCAAAATTTCCTAGTTGGCATGCATGATACTAGCTATGATACCCCCCCTTACTATTAGCCTAGCAAAGAAGGTGTATAGATCATTTGTGCGTCGCATTGTGAGTTTTCATCCATTCGTTCGAGAAGCGGGGATAAGTTTCAAACATTTCGGCCGTGAGGTGCGGCCACTGGCGTAGGCCTAGTTGGTATTTTAATTACAGGAAATTCAGATGGAGTTTGGACATCACAAAAATCGATGTGTGCCCGTGGCGTGCTCTCATGACCCCGTGGAAAAAATTGGTAAACTTAGGCACAAGTTTTGATGACCGCTCCTTCCAAACCGGAGCATCTCACATGAAGGATCGTGGTTTCCAAAAGGAGACGTGTCAATTCAAACTCCTGTGGCCGGTGACATCATCGTTTGGCCTCATAAAAATTTCCACGGTATGCAATCACCATTATACCACGGGTTTGATTTTCTGGCGCATTTCAGGTATCGTTAGCTATATTTAAGATATTTTTTGAGATTAACATGCATTTTGTGCATGTAAATAAAATTATAACCGGAACTGCATGTGCTATCGAAAGGGGTGAGGATCGTCGTTCGATCTGGGAGCATCCAACGATGCAGATGTATGATCCGTGGGGTTTGGTTTCTGGCCAATCAGAAAGCATGACTCAGATCGTGGGCGGGGTTTGGTCAGCACACGGCTATCATCAGTGAACCATGTGCTATTCGCAAACTAGATTGCATATTTTTGTTCACACATACGTTAGTAAGATCAATTGAGTGTGCTACCACTATGATATAATAATAATAATAATAATAATAATAATAATAATAATAATAATAATAATAATAATAATAATAACAACAACAAAAATAGTTCATATTCATTGCCTGAGTTGACAGCATATCAAGGTCAACATAGTAATAGTTCTTACATCAACAGAAAACCGGGCATAACTCACAAATTCAGTACAGATGACAGTTCTAAATTGAACGAATTAAGTTGCAGGGTAGGCATAAAGACTAGTCTTACGGCTTAATTCCCATGTACATGGGGGAACTGGGATCACTAACTTGACCCCGAATGAACTTGGGTTTTATGATGATTTTACACTTCTATGTTACAGGGTGCGTGATCCCTTGGCTGGCAACTCATCAAATTCATCGTACTCGTCCTCATCAGCAACATCGTCGACACCCAATACCTTTCTCTTCCCATGCATCACTACATGGTAGTTCTTATGCAAGGGGTCTTCCACAAAGAAAATCTTGGTAGCATCGCTGGCAAGAATGAATGGGTCCGTGTGATATGCCATCATTGTCATGTAAACACGAGTCTTCCTATACTCATCAATCCTTACCTGACCAAGAGGGATCCATGCACACCAGAATAATGCCACCTTAAATTTCGCATAGTCAAGCTCCCAAATCTCTTTGATGGTTCCATAGTATACCCTTTTATCAGCTTCATTTATAGTCATGCATTCTATTCAAACACAGTTGTTCTGATATGAGGTCTTCTGATCACGTTCCTTAGTGTAGAACGTGTATCCAGTTATGTCATATGCTTGGTACGTCAACACCGTAGGTGATGGCTTTTGTGCCAACCACGTAGCAATGTCATCTATGGATCCTTGTGCCAAATGATTTTTCAGCCATTCGGCGTAGTTCTTAGTGTGCTCCTTCATCTCCACATCTAATGAAGGCACCACTGGTAAGAAGTGTTGGCATATCTCTGCCAAGTGTTCTTCGACATAAGCGCTAAGAACTGGGTTGTTAAGTAGTACTGTCAAATGGACTTTCTCTGCCAATTTTCCACGTGCATCCATTTGCGTGCTAGCAAGGACCGGCTTACCTTTCATACTTCCCTCGTGGCGATAGAGGGGAAAGCCTATAGGTCTTTGTTTCATGTATTCGGTGCAAAACTCAACCACCTCCTCCGCGGTATAACCTTGTAGGATGCTTGCCTCTGGATGGTTTTGGTACCGATAAAAGCGCTTCAGTATTCCCATGAACCACTCGAAGGGATACATGTTGCGAAGAAACACAGGACCACAACACTTTATCTCGTCGACAAGGTGAATAGTGAGATGGGACCATGACATCAAAGAATGACGGTGGGAAAAACATCTCTAGTTTGGAAAATATTCTTGCATATGATCCAACTCTTTAGGATCTACAACTTTCTTCCATAGTTGGTTGAAGAAATCACAGAGGTAAATGAGTGTGTTTCTTATATCTTTGTCCATCAGATTCCTAATGGTCACCGGGAGGATTTGTGACAACATTAAGTGGCAATCATGTGACTTCTTGTGTTCCAACTTCATTTTACCTGAGCTCACATCCACGAGACTTCTGATGTTTGCGCAGTAGGAAGAGGGTGTCTTAAATTACAACAAATAGGTGAAGAACTATGTTGCTTCTTTTGTACTGAAATTGTAACTCTGGCGAGCTTTGATGAATTTTTCATCATCTTCTGCTTCACTCTTGTGTTTTGATTGATCAGCAAGCATATCGAGCCGTGAACTGTCACCATCCTTTCTTTTACCTTTAATCTTGAGCAGAGTACCAAGGATGCTTTCACATACGTTCTTCTCTATGTGCATGACATCGATGCAGTGACGTACACGTAGAATCTCCAAGTAAGGTAATTTCCAGAACACTAATTTCTTCTTAGACACTTGACCCTCGGGTGTTTGTTTCACCATCAAAGGGTGGTTCTTGCTAAGCACAACATTAATTTTTTAGCCATGTTGTGGACCACCTCCCCTTCATAGGTTCTTTGTCCCACACCTGCCTCTGCTGTACCATCAAATTTAGCTTTCATCTTTCGGTATGGGTGAGTTTTCCGTAAGAACCTACGATGACTCAAATAGATGGTTTTGTGCGAGTTGGGAATTCTTCTGGTAGCTGTCCTATCCATGCATGTGACACACCCCACATCTCCCTTTGTTTTCTGCCCTGATGTGTTGCCTAATGCCTGCATATCTTGAATGGTGTGCACTAGCATCGTAGGTAGATCGAAAATCTCCTTTCTGTAAGCATCATAACATTTTATAGCAGGCGCATCTATCCACACTATCAGCAGTTCTTCTACCAGTAGCTGAAAGTAAATGTCAATATCATTTCCAGGTTGCTCCGGGCCTTGGATAATCATTGACATCATAATGTATTCTTTCTTCATACACAACCAAGGAGCTATGTTGTATATGCCCAGAAGCACCGGCCATGTGCTATGATTGGTGCTCATATCGCCAAAAGGATTCATCCCGTTAGTACACTACCTGAGCCTTATACTTCTAGGCTCCTTGGCAAAATCTTCACACTTCTTATCGATTAGTTGCCACTGAGCCCCATCTTTCGGGTGCCTCATAAACTTATCCGCAATTCGCTCATCATGATGCCACCACAACCTCTTTGCCTCTCTAGGGTTTGCATACAAACGCCTCAACCTTGGAATTAAAGGTAAGTACCAAACAACCTTGAATGGGATTCTTGTCTTGATCTCGTCGTCCAATTTGTACTTTCCCTTTTCTCTCTTGCACTTGTATCTAGCATGCTTGCATGTTGGATATGCACGCAAATCTTTGTACTCCCCACGGTACAATATACAATCATTCACACAAGCGTGTATCTTCTATACTTCAAGTTCCAATAAGTAAACAATTTTCTTCGCTTCATTCGTGCTTCTGGGGAGCACATTATCTTTTGGAAGAATTTCTTTGAAAAGACATAACATCTCTGTGAAGCGCTTATTTGATAGACCATTTGCTGCTTTAAATCTAAGAAGCGCCAGGGTGGCACTCAACTTGGAATATTTATTTTTGTAACCTAGATACAATTCTTTCTTGGAGTCTGCATCAATGGTTGGCAGATCCTTGTACCCAGTCATATCCTTTTTGGGGCCTCGAAATCTGCAATCATAGCAGCAAAATCTGGCATATCAAGATCGTCTTCATATGCGTCGACGTCTTCGTTTTCTAGTGGGCGTCTCGGCTTTCCGGTTTTCCATTGGTAGCTTGACGCCTCTTCCCCGATCTTAGATTCAACATCCATGTGACACTGATCGGGGTTTGGCATCTCGCTGCCCTGGGTATCTTCATCCATGACCTCCTCTTCACCGTGTCTGGTCCAGCGTATATATCCATCCATGAATCCCCTAGAGACTAAGTGCAACTAGACATCTGCAACTTCATGAGACTCTATATTGGCACAATCAGTACATGGACACAGGATGTAATCCGCATCACCAATTCTCATCTTTGTACTTTCAGCCAAATTCATGAACTCTATCATGCCATTGATAAAATCTGTGGTTTTCCGATTCTTCATCCATCGAGATCGTTCCATCTGCACCACACGAATGGTAATTAAAAACATAACAACAACATTAATACATAGATTAACTGCTTCCCAAAGATGCGTGCATAAATCACAAGGTTTTATTTTCATAATTACTGAGGGCACTCCATGTTGTTATCTAGACATGCAATAACAAAAATTAATGGCCAGTCAATTTACACGCAGAGTACTAGTACAACACTAACCTTAGGAATTGAATACCTTAATTAAGCCACTCATGAAAAAATACCTTAATTAATTAGACGCGCGGCGACCTCCACCCAGCAGACAGAGAAGCGCGATGCGGCGGCACGCCGAGACAGCAGGATCGAGGAGCAAAGCTTAGTGCGGCTGTCGCCTGAAGTTCGACGTCCACTATCCCGCCATCGACCGCGATGGATGTGCTTGAATCACGCCACCGTCGACCTCCATGGTTGAGCTCCTCCTATGTCCTGCCGTAGACCTAGGATTGACCTCCTATGACACCTCCACCGCCCACCGACCAAGGATTGACCTCTTCTCCGGTAGCCGCTGCCTAGGCCGCCGCCGCCATCTCTATATGCAGAGCGGCTGTTTTTTATGGATATCTGCAGAGCAGCTATTTACACGATATCACTGTAACTCAATTATATGGACGGGGTAGTACATCACATACGGTTATATAACGGCAACCATGTCTAACCTACGTTGTCTTCTCACACGGTTTGGTGCGAAATCGTGTGTGACGTTGTAATACCTAACACAAACAACATGTATAAAGAGTGTGCCATATACAACATATAGTGCCATAAGTAGTTCCCGACCGTTAGCTTATCCCCACAGTTTCCCTATTTACCCCAAATCCCTACATAGCCTCCAAATTCCCTCGCGTGGCGCTGACATTGGGGGAATGCGGACGAGTGGTGCTGATGGTTTCGGTGCAGCTGCTACTCTTTGTACCGCCGCGACGATGACAGTCGCCGCCGAGCACTTGCCTATGGTCATCAGAAGGTAGGTGTACTATGGATCCGAATCGTCCTATCAGGTTCCAATCTATCCCGATCTTTTTTAGCATTTCCAAAGTATAGCTCCTTGCCGAATCCATCCTGAATGACACCCCCTCCCCCCAGGAAAGCAATCTGCCACCGGATCCAGAGCATGACTCCAAACTCCTGCAACACAAGTTCGACTCCGAGTTTTGCGCCACCGAGAAGTACCAAAAGCTGAGTTGTGTGCACTAGCACACTCCCGCTCGACATTTATGCACGGAGGGATTCGACATTGGTAGGCGGCTTCTCAGTTGCCCTTAGAGGTTTGTGCTAAGTTCATCATTTTACTTCAGTTAATTCCATCGCTCATCCTGAATACTATTTAACATTGGCAGGGATATGAGGCTTGTGCCTTTGTTAACTGGCTGGATGAAAAATGGCATGGTAGGACTCGGAGTGTTATCACCAAGCTCGCAGAAGATAACGTAAAGCTGAAGAAGAAACTGGCTGATCTAGAATGTACAATCAGTATGATGAAGCAAGAAAGAATCAATCACAGGCAACAGATGAAAGCAAGAGACAAGAAGGAACTAGCATGTGTAGTTCTGGTTGTCGCATTAGCCATGTTCTATGTCATGTTTGCAATGATGATTAGGGGTTTTGTTTGACAGTATTGCTAAAGCACATCTAGATGTGCTCTAAGTAATGCACATCCAGGTCCTATGCCATTGATGTTACGCAAAGATTCGTGCATATATTTCCTTTGTCTTTTTTTCTTTTCCTTTCTAGTTTGATTATTACTGTCTTTATCAATAAGAAGACTTCAATGTATTGCTTGCCAACTGTCCTACTCCGTTCGTACCGGTACCAGTGCATAATCCCAAAACTCGTTCCTTCTTTTTGTCCTGAAAAAATAAACAAGCCAATAGGAGTCATGCGCAACCCCGGGAATTTGGAGCGACTGGGTACAAATAATTGCGGTTGATTATATCAGCGGTTCCCCCGCAAAAAAGATTATATCAGCGGATAGATAATACATCAACCCCTGCTTCAATTGGCATTTTCTCTTCTTTGCATATCCCGCTTAAGTGTCCACCATCTTCATCGTCCCCGGCAGGCCGCGCTACACACTAGCACACACTCTGCAGCCATGTCGAGCGACAGCGAGGACGACAGTTCGGCCAGCAGTCTAGCGCCCGATGATAGGTCAACATCGGAATCATCCCGCTCGTGTTCCATGAGTCTAATGTCGAGCCCAGACCTCGATTATATCTGGTTCATGGAAGGGACACCGCCTCTGGAGTCATCAGACGACAACCAGACGGACGAGGAGCCATCGAAGGACGGAGAAGAGGACGATGATGATGAGGAGGAGGAATCGAACAAGGAGGAGGACGATGACGACAGCAACGACGATGATGATGGTGGCAGAAATGAAAAGCCAACCGTCAGCGGCAAGAAGTGTCCTCACCAACACGATGTCACGGGGCCGTCCAACAACAACAACAAGAAGAAGAAGGACTAAATTAAGAAGACTGTACATATCTCTGTTTATGTTCTCTCATATTAATTTGTTACCTCTGTTCATCCTGTCAATCTCATCACGGACGGTTAGTAATACGTATTAGACAGAGATCTTCTACATTATCGCCCACAGGTTGGTTTGTCGAACTGTGTGCCTTGACAAGCACACAATTCACACAAAAAGTCTGTATGGGCTGTCTATAATGATCGCACACAATTCTGATTACCGACCTGTTTGTCGGGTATCACACACATCTTGTTACAATGAATCGTTTGTGTTCACCTTGATTATCACAAACTGTTCATCGGAGCGAACTGTATGCCGTATACCGCACACACATTGATATTGCTGCCCATTTCTGTTGTTCTGTCTAATCGCAAACAATTCGTATGGATCAACCGTGTGCCATGCATCGCACACACAACTAAAATCTAAACCATGTTTGATGCATCCTCCATCACAAATGGTTTGCACCTTTTTGATGGTTATTTTACACCACCGTTTGCGATTATTGCATCGCACACAGTTTCGTCGAAGGGTCTTTGATCGTAGTGTCGCGTTAGTAGCATCCTACAGTAGTGTGTCCCAATGCAATATGAGTCTATAACCTAATAAATGAGGCTTTGCATGTTACCATACTTATGTTACTACCCGCTATGAAAGGTAGTAACATAATCTAGGGATATGTGCATGTTACTAGTGTATGTTACTCTCCATTATGGCTAGTCTACTGCTTCCCCCGTATCGGTTTATAGGGCATGCACGTCATTCTAGGTTGATAATTTAACTGGCTATATATGTGATGAACAATATATATTTAGAAACTACATCCGCTTAAGAATCCAATGATATACTTTTTGTGACATAGTAACTCATATTTACTTAGTCGAATGGATGACCTAGAATTACATGCACACCCTACAAACCGAGACGGAGAGGGTAGTATAACATCTTTTTAGATCAATATAGTCGGGATTCGCCAAGGAGCAAAACCAAGTGGTAAGCTGCTCTTGTCGTGTTGGCATAGCAGCGCAAGCAGGGTCAGTCCGCACATGAAATGAAGACACACTTAAGAGGACCCCTTTGGCCGACATGTGGCTCAACCACCGTCTTGTTCCACATGCGATGCACCAAATTACAGTTTGGAGCAGCGGTTGGACTTGGGGCACCCTAGTCGCAGCGCCGCAGTAGTAGTAAATGAGCAATGAGGGGTCAAATCACAAAGCCCCACCTTTCCCGCATTAAGCTGGACGGACGAAGCAACCATCATTTCACTCTAGGGCGCAAGAGCATAAAGAAAAGAGAAAACCAATGATGCGTGCGGCAGCTACCTAGGGCACCCGAGGGTAGGGGCCTCCACTACAAATCCTTTGTTTGAAAGTGCCTCCACTACAAATCCTCTTCTCCCTCGTCCTCTTCAAGAAAACCGATGATGCATGTGGCGGTAGGGTTTGTAGCAGTACTACGGCGTGTGGGGCCACATCGTAGTAAACCGGAGAGGGATTGAGTTCGAGTCGATGCCTTAATATGCGTGGGCTGCTTGGTTTTACAGGAACGAGGCAGCATTTTGGGTTCGGGGACCAGTGGAGATATACGCACAAAAAATTGTGGATGTAGGATTGACCGAAAAGCAATGATGCATGGGCCCTGCATTTTGATATACCCGCGGCCGCATGAAATTTGCTACTCTACTCAAAATAATGCATAAAAGTTCCTCCAAACATCTATAACTAATGGGAAGTGAATGTATGCTTAAAATGAAAATGTAATACTCCCTCCGTCTAGGTGTATAAGTCATCATAGGTTTTTTTGCTAGTTAATAGCATTACATGCAATGAATTAACCACTGCATGTCATGTTTGAAAGTCTCAAGCCATTGAAAGCATGCACGACCCACGTCTCTTATTGGTTGATATGTCATGAAACAAGAAACGAGGAGGGAGTTAATGTACCGTGCCTAAGTGTTTTGGGATTATTTGGTTTTCAAAAGATGACTTACACACCTAGACGCGGGGAGTACAAAGAGAAAAAATGAATTGCAGTTAAAAGAATGAAATTTCTAACAAAATGTGAATGTAAACTACATATGTGTGCATGTGACCAACACATACATTGTCAATACAAAATCTAATGCAATAAATAACTTATATATGAGTAACATGCACGAATTGATGATGTGGTGCTTGCATGCATAGAGTACAAAAGCAACGTGATTTATGACTTGCATGCATGACGTGTTCTTGTGCCATAGTTGCATGTCTAGGAAAAAAGCTACTAGTTGGTTGTACTAGCTATTTAGGAATAGAAGATGTATACATGGAAGTTGTAGGGCAAGAGATGACATGTATCTCAATTCCTATGAGTAGGGATTGGAAAAGAGATGTCATTTGGTTCACATCATAGGGACTTTTCTGTTGAATCTAGAGATGACATGTATCTCAATTCCTATGAGGAGGGATTAGAAAAGAGATGTCATTTGGTTCACATCATATGAAATTTTCTATTGAATATACGCTAATGTTTATTTTTCCTTGAAATTATGGGAGTATAGGAATCCATTCATATGAACCAAGTGGCTCTAAAGCTATAAAAATGATATCATGTTTATTTCCTTTGAAATATGGAGTATATGAATATATTCCTATGAACCAATTGGCTCTAAAGGAAAAATCCTATAAAAATCATATCATATAGAGTTCCTATTATATTCCTCCACACCAAAGGATGGTTGAAATTGCTGCAGGTGATACGACGGTCTTTCTTTGTAGACTCATCCACCATATTTATAGTTACCTCTCAAAGATGAATGAAATGATATATACTGGGTATTCTATATGTGCATTTTGGTACACGAAAACTCCGTAAAAGTTTGCGATGTTCGAATTTTCAATAAAGCTATATGCACTGCATTTTGGAACGGAGGGAGGAGCATACGACAGTTGCTAACACTCACGTGGAAGATTTGTTTGTAGGAGGAGTGGTTGTTCTATTAAATGACATGGCAAAACTGACACTGTTGGATGCCGATCTAACGGTTCTTACGGTGTTCCTCCGGAAGCGGCTTCTGGCGAACGCTTGTCGAATAATGATTTACGGACACATGCATTGCATTGATACGTGCCCCCTCTCTCTCTCACACACACACGCACCCTCACGAGTCACGACTCTCCCGAGTCCTCTCGCACCCATCGTCTATATGCAGGTAGAAGTCACACACATATGTGCTCTTCACACCCTACCCTCAGAACTTCTAAAAACAAAAGACGTCGCGCACCTTTTATTTTAACTCACACGTCACACACTTATGCTATTACTCTTGTGGTGAACGTTCTTTGGGCATAGTATATTGTACTCTCACGAAGAGAAGCGGTGCACACACGCACTAGTTCTCTCACACCCACTTGCTGGTACACGTAGGAGCGCATTTTTTTAAGCCGGTACAATAAAATCACTCCACTATATATAAGCTGGAGCCTTAGTGCTTGCTTTACTAGGGTTCCTCTCTTTCACTCTCTCATGCTCTCCAGATCTAAGAAAGACATAGGAGGCCACACTCTCTCTCTGCTCATGGTTGGTCACAAATCCGGCCGGACCACCTCGACCGGGGCAGGTGTGTAGGTGCATCGTTCATGCTGTCGTCGGCGGCAAGGGAGGAGACCAACGGCTGCCTGCGCGTCGCGATCAGCGGCCATGCCGTTATCTCCGAGAGAGCGCCGGCTCGGGAGGGACTCTGACCCCTTCTTTGTCCCTGTTGTATTGTGGCGAAGATGCGGCCTCCCGACGCCGTCTCTACCACATGCCGATGACCCTCAGGTATATATTCCTTCAAAACCTGCCTTGCTCTACTGCCCCAGCTCCCCACGTGGCTGTGTGTGGATCTTTTTCTACTTCCATCAGTTGTTCCAAAGCCACCAAGACTTTTACTATTATTAGTGGCAAAGCTAGTTCATACAGTCGAATCTAAGAGTTGGTTCAAACATGGAAGAAAGTGGAAAAGTTGTAGCATGAATCTAGGACTTGGTTCTAAGACGAAATGGGGGAAATTAGTAGATATTGGCTACCCAACCGGTCTCTTGGTTGAAAAGGCGAAGAAAGCATGGTGGATGGTGAAGGGTGGGGGAGTGGACCTGTCTGTTGGTCGAAAAAGGAAAGAAAGTGAGGGGTGTTGGGGGACAACGCAAATAAGAATGAGAAGGTCTAGATTTCCTGTGCTCACATAGGAAAATGTCTCCGAGGAGATAAAAAATGGGACAAGTGAAGACATGTTGCCTGAGTGTTTGCCGCTCTCGGCAACCACATCTGCCTCACCACTTTATGCCCCTGCTATCCCTACGCCCATATCGCTACCGTTAATGTAAAATCACATGAACCATTAAGAAATGCCACCTAATGTCACTATAAGTAATGGTCTAGTGTCGTCGATAAATTGAAGAAATGCCACCACCATTTTATGAAGTGCTTCCATCTTGCTTTATTTCCCATGAATTGTGTTTTTGCAGTTACACTTAAATCTCACACTGCTAACATTGCTTCATCCCAGTGGAAGTGCACAAATTTGATTGCACATTTACTAACCATGTGCTACTCTCATGATAGTAATACTAATGCTATTGTTCTGCATGTTAATCTAGTGGCAGTGTTAATGTGATGTGATGCTACTTCTTACTTAATGGCACTTTTCATACAGTTAATATAGTGGTAGTTATAACACGATAGATGCTATTGTTAATCATATGCCACTGGAAATAACCGTCATGGCTTAAATAAACATATTTCATATTTACACAACCAGGGATGTCTGTCTTCATATCATTTCTATTTGTGAAATCAGAAGTACACACATCAATTTTAGCAGAATTGTACAAAATCAGATGGCTATTCCTAGCTGTCGTCCTCTAACCACCAGTGTTCCAGGTATTCCTACATTGGTAGTAACTAGGTAGAATGACCAACACAATCCAAAAAGAAGCTGATTCATATGTTTTACCTCCTGATTGCAGTGCATGGACGAGCGAAAACAACTGCATCCTAGTCCGGAATGCACTTTCTACCAGTTCATCCATGGACCGAGGACTAGCTGGCACGGCTGCACGGAGGTTTTTGGGACAGGTGCGAGGACAAGAGGCATTGTGGTCTGCTCATTTATGCAAATAGCGGTGCTTAAATTTAGTGGAATGCACAAGAATTTCAGCTGGTTAGTACACTACATGGTTCAGTTCAGCATTCCAGAGTGAACTCTGGGAAAAACCAGGGTGAACTCCAAGAAATTAAAGCCTACCTAGGGAGGCCCTTTGCTCAGAGAAGCCTTCCTTGATTTTTCCTCATTTGCAAACCTTCTCATAACTTTGTCTTTTGCTGTGAACTAGTATATGTTTGTTATGTTCTATGAATCATTGAGATGTATAAAATTGCTTAATTTATGCTTTCCAAGTTTTTTATGAAGCCAAGTTTAATGTGAGTGTTCCACATGAACGCTGGACTAGCGTGCGAACGTTTGGAATTTACATTGTCGCCTTATTTAACTGCATGAACCACTGTAACAAGATACGTACTTGCTTATATGTCAGACAATAGATTATTGATAGTTAGCTGGTCGATAGCCTAGTGTTGAAGAGAGCTGAGCCAATGTGTTGTGTTTTGCACAACTGCTTACAAGTGGGGTAGCACCAATAGTGTTTAAAAGTACTTATGTATACGTCGGCGCACAGTTCTCGAACGAGTACTCTATTTCATCAAACACACAATGCTCGTATGATAAATCGTGACAACTTATGTCTTACCATGCTATATTCATGAAAAAAAAATAGTGAGGACACATCTATTTCGGCAACAATTATGATGGTTCTCACATGATTCACGGGCACACAAAAGTAGCAGCAGTTCTGTCGGATTTCGGGTTCCGGCAGACCCTTGAGGTTCAAACACTGGGGTGCGCGTGGAGACTTCGCCTTCTACCTACCTGCACCCCACCGCCACACTAAGATCTAAGCTATGGAAGAACAACACAAGAGACACAGGGTTTATACTAGTTCGGGCCACCATTGTGGTGTAATACCCTACTCTAGTTTGTGGTGTGGTGGATTGCCTCTTCGGCTGATGATGATGAGCAATACAAGGAAGAACAGCCTCGTGAGGGTCTGTTCTTGGCTGGGGGATGAACTGCTAGGAGGAGTTCAGTCACCCTTCTCTCTCTCTCTGATCTGATCTGATCCGATCCCAGCTTGTTTCCGGATTGGCCGATCCTCTCTACCCTGGGGGTGGCTAGTCCTATTTATAGGCAAAGGCCCTGGGCCTCTTCCCAAATATTGAGCGGGAAGGGCGCCAACAATTGGCCATTTTGAAGGGGAACATCTGGTACACTTATCCTAACTAAAGTTGGTCCTCGCCTGCCAAAGGCTCTGGTGGTGACGCTGGCTTGGGCTCCACAATGACTTCCTCCCTGCCGTTGGGCTGGTCTTGGTCTCGTTGCATCGAAACGGGTGCCTTTGCTTGATGCTCTCGCCTGCGCTTGCTCCCTTTGCACCAAAGAGGAAAGAAGGACACTGCGTGGGCTGGCGCCCGCCTGGCGCCCTTGCGTCACGGGCACCTCGTGAGGTACCCCGCCTCCTCATGAGCCAGCCTGATGAGGCCGTGCCTGAGGAAGCTCGGCGTCGTCCGCCCCGCGAGGCTTGGCCCCTCGTGAGGGTCTTGGGTCTGTGTCGATGAAGATGGGTCGTGCTGGGCCCCCCTTTGAGCCACGCCGCAGGCAGGCAAGTCTGGGGACCCCCGTTCCTAGAACGCCGACAGTAGCCCCCGGGCCCAAGGCGCGCCCGGACTTGGCCGTGCCGGGAGGCGAAAGGGCAAGAGCGAAGCGCCGCGGGCCCTAACAGCCTGCGGCCTTGGGTGCCGCGTGGCGGTTGGTTGGACGTGGGCGTCTCCACTTTCCCATGGCGCCTTGGCAACTGCACGGACTGGACAAGTCCCTGCATGCAAAGCGGGTCATAATTACCTGCGATCGTGGAGGCCGACGGTTGGCCCTCACGGGCAATAAGTACGGGATGACACGTGCCCTTCCAGTCCATCTCTTCTTGCTTCTCCTTCTTCCCGGTCCTTGCTCCGTCTTGCTGCGATGGCTCCGATCCACCGGTTCTCAGCGACAGAGAAGGGAAAGGCTCCCCGGGAGGAACCAGACCCGCTCCCGCCGAAGAAACGGCTCGCCCTCTGCCGCCGGGACGAGGGGGCCCATCAGGTGGTGTCGAGGCCCTGGTGCGAGCTGCCACCGTCGGGGTTCCCGTTTCCCTTGTATGCCCACATCAAGGGCTCTGAAGGAGTCGATGCTGATCGCCACGGGCGGCGCCGCCGTCGACGCCGACGGGTCACGAAGGTGTGGGTCGTCCCCCCTGGGGTCCACACCGAGGGCTCCTCCCAAGAGTTCGTGCTCCACGCCGCCATGCCTCCTCAGTCTTGGATTCGCCTTCCTCCCTTCTTCGCCTCCATCGTCCCGCAGGGAGAACTCCTGGAGCTTTGGCTACAGCACGCCGGCTGCAGCACCCTCGCGACCGAGGTAGAGGTCGAGGTCGTTGCCCCGGGCGAGGTCTTCATGACTCGAGGCTGGGGCGAAATAGCCCGGGTTTGCAGGACAAGAGGTGCCTTCGTGATCCACTTGGAGTATGACGGTACTTTGATGATGTTCTTCAAGGTCTTCGATGCGAACGGGCGCCGGCTGGAGTGCTGCCCCGGGAGAGGTGGTCGGGACCCTGCTACGGCGAGGGCTAGGCCCGCCGACCTCTCCCTTGGTGGCTCCTTAGGCGGCGGAGGCGTCGGAGGATCCAGCGACTCCGGCGAGCTCTTCGCGACCCCGGAGACGAGCGACGACAGCTACGAGCCCCCGAGCCGGACCCGCTCCTGGAGCAGGGTGGGCCCGTCAGGCCGTCGCCGACTCTGATCTGGACGGGGTTGGCGCCGGTGCTTGACGGCCCGCTGTTGATGATGGCGTCTTTTGCAGGGGCACGTGTAGTTAGCGTCCTTTTAGGATCTGTTCCCTGCGAGGAATCAAAGACGCGTCCCGTGGGGGCTTGTAAGGTGCCTGTGATCCTGTTTGTTAATATAACCCTTGTTGTGGAATTGTGCGAGTTGCTCATTCCGTCTTAGCTCAGTTCTCCCTTTCGAACCTCACGAGGGCTTGGTGCTCTGCGCCGACAGGTCCCAGTCCCAAGGCGGCTTCAGCCGTCGCTGGTACGCCAGGTCGTGATGCCGTGGTCAAGGCCAGGAGGTGAGCGACCCGGGGTCCAGTAAGAGCCCCTGAGTCGCGATGCTCAGGAGGTCCCCTTTGGCGCTCAAGCAGCCGTCGTTCGGTGAGAAAGGAGAGCGGCGTTGATAACACGGGATTGCATTAGGTGCGGGGATGGTGCCACGGTAGCTGGTGCTTCCGGGTGGTGACTTATCTCGAGAATCAGGGACCGCTCCCTGGTGTGTCGCCGGGTCCATGTGCCGGCAGGCGTGAGGTTGCTTGGCGAGGTCCTCGCGTGTCCCTCCCGTCTCGCCTTTGCTCCCCTTTCTGCTCTACGTCCTCGCGTCCCAGCCCTCGAGCGAGTCTCAGCCATCGCTGGTATGCCAGGTTGCGATGCCGTGGACAAGGCCAGAGGGTAAGGGCTGGAGAGCCAGTAGGAGCCCTAAGTCGCGATGCTCAGGCACCCCCCTTTAATGTGCAAGCGGTTCGCGCGGATGAGAGTGAAGAAGACAGCGCAAGGGCCTCGCTTGACGCAGCTCCTTTAGGAGATCCTGTAGACCCATCATAGAAAGAACGAGGGGTTGCCATGACAATTGACAGTCAGCCGTTGGTTGCTTCCTAGGGGTGATGAGGCACTGAAGGCTTGACGAGGTGGCGCCATGCGGGGCTGCCGCGGCCAGAGCTCAGCCATTCAGGTTTGTCGGCGTTGCAGGGATGGACCCATGCGCAAGCGCCGTGCCGTTTTGGGAGCAGCTCCGTCAGTTGGCGTCAGTTGAGCAGGCAACTAGGTCAAACACATTAGCCGCGAAGGAGTGGAATCATTCAAATAGATGTTGGGAAGGCGGACATCACTGGGTCAGGCCCGAGCGACTTGGGGATGATGCATCCTGAGGGGCGCCCCCAACAAGGTAAGCTAACAACATGAAATAAAAGGGATACATGCCGCAGGGACGGACCCACACAGCCTGGGAATAATGCAGCCCTGGGGGGCGCTCCCAGCTGGAAATGAAACCTGAAAGATGTCACCTGATGATGTTGAGGACGAAGCAGTGTTGGTGTAGCAGACTTGGTGGTTGCGGAAGCCGATCCTCACGAGCCCCCAGGCCCAGGGGCCTCGGGAGGCTCCGGAGGCATTGGTGGCTCCTCGCGGACCATCTCCATCTCCGCCAGGGCTGCGGAACGCCTGGCCTCTTGAGGACGTTGTAGCCGTGGTGAGTCACGGCCATGAACTTGGCCAGCGCTGGGTACCCGGGGATGGCGTTGTACGGCAGGCGAATGTGAGCGACGTCGAAGTCGATGAGCTCGGTGCGGTAGTTGTTGCGTGCCCCAAAGGTGACAGAGAGGCGGACCTGCCCAATCGGGACCGTGGAGCCGTCGGTGACTCCGGAGAAAGGCTTGGTTGGCTGAAGCTGGTTGTAGGGCACTTGGAGATTGTTGAATGTTTCCACGGACAGGACGTTGAGCCCTGCCCCGCCATCGATGAGGGTCCTGGTGACCAGCACGTTGCTGATGATTGGGGAACAAAGCATCGGGAGGACTCCGGCCGTGGCCGCACACTTGAGCTGATCCGCTGAGCTGAACATGATGGCGCACGTCGACCACCTGAGAGGGCACGTGGCTTCGAGCTTGGGGAGGACTGCATTCACTTTGCGGTGAACTGCTTGAAGATGCGTTGAGAGGCTGGGGCTTGAGCCCCGCCCAGGATGCAGGCGATCGCGCGCGGCTCCTGGAAGCCCCCAGCCCCCTCGTCCTGATGGCGGTCCTCGTTTCTCCTTGGTTGCGGCGGCAGCGGAGGGAGGCCTGCGTTACCTTGCGGGCGATCCTCGCGAGGCTGATCCCTCCAGTCTCCCTCGCGAGGCAGGTCTTGCCAGCGATCCTCGCGAGGTCGATCGCGCCACCCTTGGCGCAGGCAGTGGTCTTCCCAGCGTCCTGCGTTCCTTCCTCCTCCTCGACCGTAGCCCCGGTCACCACGGTCGGGACGACGGTCGATCCTTCCTTCTCGCATGGCTCGGAGCTCTTGACATTCGTTGGTGTTGTGGGTGTGGAGGTCGTGGTACACACAGTACCGACTGCCCTTGGAAGATTCGGGCTGATCCCTGCCCCACTTGGTGTCTGGTTCTGCCGCGAGCACGGCAGCCCCCTTGCGCTTCACATCCTTGGCCTTGGGCTTCTTCTCTTCTGGGTCTGCGGCAGGCAGCTCGAGGAGGGAGAGACGCCCTTCATCAGCCCTGGCGCACTTGGTCGCCAAGTTGAACAGCTCCAAGGAAGTGCACAGGTCTTCATGCATCGCCAGCTCCTCCTTCATCTTGACGTCATGCACGCCGTCAGAGAAGGATGAGATGATGGCCTCCTCGGTCACCTTGGGAATCTTGAGGCGTGTGTTGTTGAAGCGCTGGATGTACTTCTGCAGGGTCTCTCCGGGTTGTTGCTTGATGCAGCGCATGTCGCTCACGGAGGGTGGCCGGTCGCGAGTACCTTGGAAGTTGGCGATGAAGCGGGTGCGCATCTCGTCCCAGGAGGAGATCGTGCCTGGAGCTAGGTTCAGGAGCCAGGTGCGGGCCCCGTCCTTGAGCGCCATGGGAAACCAGTTCGCCATGACCTTCTCGTCTCCGTTGGCAGCTTTGATGCCCAGCTCATAGAGCTGGAGGAACTCCGTAGGGTCGGCCGCACCGTCGTAACGAGGAGGCAGGTCTGGCTTGAACTTGCCGGGCCACGCGACGCTGCGTAGCTCGATGGTGAAGGCACGGCAACCTGCTATGGCCACAGGAGGCCTTGGCTGACGGAGAGCTTGGTCTTGCAGGTCCCCATGCGCTGCAGCTGGGAGCAGCGCAGGGTCTTGACGTGCGGGAGCAGGAGCATGGCCGCGACGTGCCGGAGCAGGGAGCGCCCGGGCAGCTTCTTGCGGGCGAGGGACTTCTTGGCACCTCTGCTCTTGCCGCGCTGGCACCTGACGGAGCGGGTTCCGCCCAGGGGCCACGCGCCTTGGAGCCTGGGCGCCTTCTTGAGGAGGAGGCGGCTGGGGCGCCCCCGGAGCTTCGTCGCCCGCGCAGGGCGGGGTGCGGTGCAGTGGAACGGACGGGCAGGAGAGCCCCCTGTGGCGCGGACGAGCTCGGCGACGCGGTCGAGCCATTCTTCATAGACATCGTCGATGGGACGGTAGCGCAGGAGCTTGTTTGCCGCGATGAGCGCAGCTCGAGCCTCCATGGGTGCGCGGAGCGCGCGGGACGAAGAACCAGCTGGGGTGAGTGAGGGAGTAGCGGTGCGGCCGTCTTGCCGCACGGACGGATGCTGAGACGACGCTTGCTGCTTGTTTCCCATCGGGCCGGTGGCGGCATTGACGGCAGGTGACGGGGAACAGCGAGGACGCCCGCCGACAGGAGCCGTCTGGGCGACGCGGGAAGCGAGAGCGGCTCGGCGCTCGGCGCGGGCCCGACGAGCGTCAGACATGGACGCGATGGTCGGAGGAGAACGGGGCGGTGGAAGACGAATCCCGGCGCACCCCTACCTGGCGCGCCAAATGTCGGATTTCGGGTTCCGGCAGACCCTTGAGGTTCGAACACTGGGGTGCGCGCGGAGACTTCGCCTTCTACCTATCTGCACCCCACCGCCACGCTAAGATCTAAGCTATGGAAAGAACGGCACAAGAGACACAGGGTTTATACTAGTTCGGGCCACCATTGTGGTGTAATACCCTACTCTAGTTTGTGGTGTGGTGGATTGCCTCTTGGGCTGATGATGATGAGTAATACAAGGAAGAACAGCCTCATGAGGGTCTATTCTTGGCTGGGGGATGAACTGCTAGGAGGAGTTCAGTCACCCTTCTCTCTCTCTCTCTCTGATCTGATCTGATCCGATCCCAGCTTGTTTCTGAATTGGCCGATCCTCTCTACCCTGGGGGTGGCTAGTCCTATTTATAGGCAAAGGCCCTGGGCCTCTTCCCAAATATTGAGCGGGAAGGGCACCAACAATTGGCCATTTTGAAGGGGAACATCTGGTACACTTATCCTGACTAAAGTTGGTCCTCGTCTGCCAAAGGCTCTGGTGGTGGCGCTAGCTTGGGCTCCACAATGAATTCCTCCCTGCCGTTGGGCTGGTCTTGGTCTCGTTACACCGAAACGGGTGCCTTTTCTTGATGCTCTCGCCTGTGGTTGCTCCCTTTGCACCAAAGAGGAAAGAAGGACACTGCGCGGGCTGGCGCCCGCCTGGCGCCCTAGATCGTCATGGCTTGCGTCACGGGCACCTCGTGAGGTACCCCGCCTTGATCTCTCCGCCTCCTCACGAGCCAGCCTGACGAGGCCGTGCCTGAGGAAGCTCCACGTCGTCCGCCCCGTGAGGCTTAGCCCCTCGCGAGGGTCTTGGGTCTGTGTCGATGAAGATGGGCCGTGCTGGGCCCCCCTTTGAGCCACGCAGGCAAGTCT
Organism: Triticum aestivum; assembly: GCF_018294505.1. Classification (NCBI taxonomy): domain Eukaryota; kingdom Viridiplantae; phylum Streptophyta; class Magnoliopsida; order Poales; family Poaceae; genus Triticum; species Triticum aestivum. The sequence goes on from NC_057806.1 coordinate 132,787,147, forward strand.
GGGGACCCTCGTTCCCAGAACGCCGACAAGTTCCCATAGACAGATTCACACATAGTACTAGCCCCAGAGGGCTTGATAATAGGCAAGGTTCAGACAATTAGACACAATCCAAACTACTATTAAACACTAGCTGGGGCAATCTAATTTGGGTTGGACACAAGACGGACCTTGCCGTGAACATCATCGAGGACGTCCGGCAGCAGCTCAAGCCTGTGAACCTTCATGAAGATAACCTTGTGGCCTTGCCACTCATAAACTTGTTTGGGGAGGTATGCCACGTCATCTTCCTGCGTAAGCTTGACAAGAATAGTATGCCTCACAAACGAAGGAGTAGCTTTGAACTTCTTCTGCTTCAGTACACCCTGGACTACATGCCTGACAACAGTGAGGCTGCAATACAACTCGACATCAGTATAAGCGCAAATGGCTTCCAGGATACAACAGCCTAAGAACTATGTTTTCCCAGTGCATATATTCAGGGCATCCGCCTCATAGCGAGTGACATGTACAACCACACAATTCATGTCTGCATCAGGGCTCTAATTCAAACAAAAACAAATTCTGAATTTGTTCCAGTGTAAGAAACACAACTTATTTAAACCACTATGTATAGCATGGCATCGAAGCTAATAGAATTTTGCATTATTCATCACCACATACTTAGATGAAAAACCACAATCAAGATTGGAAAAGAAGAAAATCACCTTGGGAAGCTCAGCAGGGAGGGACACATCCTCGAAGGGGGAAACTATTCCTGCAGCGCCACAGGGGTTGTAACCTCAAATGGGGCGTTGACCATCTCAATAGTGGCCGTGAGCGTATCTGGGGTCGGCTCGGTGGCTTCCTCCATCTTTTTGGAGCTCTCTGTCTCATGGGGATCAACCTCCCGCGTCTGCTCCAATATCGACAGATCTTTGCCTGGTTCTCCTTGGTCCATCATGAAACTGACGAATACTAGGAGACCACTGAAAGGAAAACACAATCACAGTGACAATGAAACAAAAAAGAGAGTGAGGATCGGTTACTGCTTTGCAAAAGTTCTTTTTTTTCGCTGAACGAAATATACCAACATCACGGATCCGCTTACCTTCCCTTCGTTGGGAGAGAAAAATAGTTGTAGATGCGAGTGTTGGCTTTCTTGAAGACAGTGAGGGAGAAGGGGATTCAGCGAAGAGTGAAATGATGGTTGCTTCGTCCGTCAAAATTAGACTGTGGGGAGGTGGGGTGTTGTGATACGACGGCTCGTTACTGCCCCACTACGGCCGGGGTGACTCTCTGCCTGCATACCGCCTTCTAATTTGGTGGATGGCATTTGGGCCGGCGCGCTGCATGGCCCACATGTCGGTGAACCAAACTAAAATGACATTCAGTAGAGGGAGACGTTTCGATGACTTAGGAGGAGCCAGAGCGGTAGTGTATCCATTGTACAAGTAGTAATTATTTTTCTGGGTAGCTGTAGAGTGTCTCCACTGTACTAGTAGTAATTGTTTCTCTGAGCCCAAGACAAAACAGCCCATCCACCCTAGTAAATAATAAAATCAATTCAAAAGCTCATATATTTACTTAATGAGAGGCGCTACCCACACCTAGCACCCTCCCCCCAAAAACGTGGGTGCTCTTCTTCCTCCTCACTCCCACCCACCTCACATCAGCTCGCTCCACTTGTACCCCCAAATTCCTCACCTCACTCCTACAAAAAAAACCATCTCCCCTTCTTCCTCACTACTACAGAAAAACCCCAGCTCCCCTTCTTCTTCACTCGCACTACAACTAGGCTCGTCATTTATTACTCTTCTCAAATCCGTGAGCGCGACGCGACGCCCTCGAGGAAAATGGAGTCAACTGACCCCAGCGCCAAGAAGATGAGGCTCCCGCCAGCGGCGATGCCTGTTGTAGATCTCGCACCCGGTAGCGCGGCGAGAAGCGGCAACCCCGCCCCCACCGGATCCCAGGAACCCGTAGAATCTCGGGTGGACCACATCAGCGATCTCCCGGACACTGTCCTTGGGGAAATCATCTCGCTTCTCCCCACCAAGGATTACTACCGCATCCAAGTCCTCTCAATCGGTGGCGCCCTCTATGGTGTGCCATGCCCCTTCATCTCGACTGTGATAAGCTATCTCTCTTCAATGATTTTGAAATCCCTAGAGCCATCATCTCCTCCCACCAGGGCTCCGTTCAAAGCCTCTGCATCCCTTCATGCTACCTGAGCAAGCATACCATGCCCTGCATGGTGGACGCCTTGCTGAAATCCCATGAATTCATAGAACTATAGCTGCTTGAGTTCTACTATTCCCATGGAAATCACCTACCAGATACCGAACGCCATGTACTTGTGCCCTCAGTACCGATGTCCATCTCGCGGTTTTCCTCCTCTCTCCACACCACCACCTTTGCGCTGTGCTACCTACCAGAAAATCGGGTACTAAACCTTTGACTCCCATTTCTCAAGAAACTTCCACTTGTGCGGGTTCGTATATCGGAGGCCTCATTGCACGGCATCATCCACTCCAGTTTCCTTGCTCTGTAGTGCTTGGTGCTGGTTTTCACAGTTAGAATCGGTTGTCTCCAAATAAAGTCGCCTAACCATGTAAGAATTGGAATTTCTTTTGACGGAAGGCAGCTCATCATCCAAGATGCCCCTTCACTTCAAAGGTTGATCCTTGATTCTAGTTATTCACCATCGCAAATAACCATCCTCTCTGCGCCTAAACTATAAACCTTGGGTGTAATACATGATTTCTGTGCTCATTTCAAGATGGTGTTTGGCTCCACAGTTCTTTAGGTACTTTATATTATCATCTACACTTGTTACCACAAGCTACATTTTAAATTTCTGCCCATAAGTTATATATCATCTTGGAGTACACATTTTGTACTAATATTATGTTCTATGCTCAATGGAGAGTTTCTCCATGGATAGCCTATCAATGGTGTTGGATTCTGTCAAGATCTTATATATCCAAATGAATATTTTTTATATGAACAAGATTATTGGCTTGCTGCAATGCTTTCAATGTCTGGAGAAGTTGTATATAAAGGTGATAATTTCACGCACATTGGAAGCCCGCATATAGTGTACTAGAATTAACCGTTCAGTTGTTGCTCTTTCGACACTCTTTTTTATACCTTAATTGTTTTCAATCTTGTTTTTCTATTTAGGCAACAGGACGGGGTAGGAAAGTTATAACCAATCGGTGGATTCGTAAGCACCGGGATTTTCTCATTTCTCATGACATTCGATGGAAGACAATGACGCTAGAACTATATGTAGCCAACCATGCAAACACTATATTTGTCACATTCTTCCTGCTGAATGCGAGGTTACTATTGTCCATCAGGCTTAAGTTTATCAGCAGCATGGTTTTGACGGATGGGTATGTTGAAGAGCAAAAAATGGAGTTTCAGGTGGACAAAAGAGCTTCTGAACGTGCCAGGCTTCTATTTACAACATATTGTGGTCATAATCCAGTAAATTTTACAACCCAGGATGTTCATTCTATGGACCTGACCGATCCATTTGACTATGACTGCCGAAAACAATGCTGGAGTTAGATGTTGTTGCCTTTTTCGACCTGGGTTTTGTCTAAACCTGATGAACAATTAACCCTCGTGCTTCTGTACAGTCTGTAAGCTGGAGTTAGATGTTCTTGCCCTTTTCAACTCAGCTGTGACTGTCATATTTTCTTTGAAACAAGGCAAATGTCTTGCCATTCATTTAATTCAGAGTGAAATATTGTAACAAATCCCAACCAAGGGAAATAACATCACTCTCGCCGGCTTCTTGAGCTCACTGTGGATTACAGAAGCCAAGTGATTAGCCCCCACCAGCACCCAAATGGGCTGTAAATTTTCATAGGAAAGGTTGCATGACCGTGACAGATTTGGATTCTGACATTTGGGACGCACGAGGAAATAGCCTATCCAAGGTGGTGTTGACTTACTAGCTAGTCAACAAATGATTCTGCCTACCAGCCGTCGGATTGACATCCAACATCTATCATGTATCTTCTATCTCTTGTCTTCTTCCTCCAGCCGCCCAAACCAAACCACCCTGTCGGCTCCGCCTGCTCCCGCCTCCCATGGCTGGCTACGCCTCCACCGCCCTATCGTACCCTCCAACGTTGGTCGGTCCCTCCCTCTATTCCCCCACACGTCCTATTATTCTCCGGCGACATCAGCCCCAACACACACCCGCACCCGAACCAGTCAAGCCTCGTACTCCCCTCCGCCTGCGACTGGACCGACACATCTTCCACGGCTCCTATTCATTCCGTCTGGGGCCTCGCCGTCATCCTCCTCCTTGGTTCGCTCAACGTGCGTGGTGCGCCGCCCTCTTGCGTTCTCAACATCGTCAACAACCAAGAGGAACAAGGAGATGACTGTATGTGTAGAGGATGACAGTAGGGACCCACCAGCGTCATAGCAGTACGTGAGCAAGTGCCTCGTTATTACAGCCCAAAAAATGGTTCCTCCTAATGGTTGCACATATGGGGCTCACGCCATTGTCAATGTAGTCAATAAACGAGAGAATTACACGACGAGCGGCTGACACCAGGGACCCAGTAGGTCGCACAATTGGTATTTACTTTTTTAGGAACAAGCAGTTGTTATTTATACTAGTTTTAGCAACAAATCAGGATAACAACGGGGTTGTGCGCGGGCTGTGGCCCGTCTAGCCAGGGTTTTATTTATGTTTACCACATCATGAGTCCAGTTCTGTTTTTTTCTTGCTGAAAATGGCTAGCCCAGTTCTATTTTTTTCGAGAAATGCCCAAACGAGGCCTACTTGCTTTATCAGGCCTGCTGAGCTGCAAATCTTTCAAGACAAGGAGAGTTTCATTCAGTTTGCCTAGAAAATGGGCTATCAGTAATGAGAAATGGGTTGTACATTTTTAAAACACATCAAATCGGGAATTAGTTTCAATTTTTTTTTCATTACAAGATTTTAAATTCCATTGATTTTTATGCATGGACAATTATTTGGATTTTATATTTATATAAATTATTTTTCAAAATAGTTTGAATGTGACTCGATATTTTGGGATTAAAAAGAATTGACCGCACCGAAATATGCAAAATTTCGTATAATTTTTAACCGCAGCCACAATATGGGGTGTAATGCTAACAAAAAGAAGATGGGCTCCAAAAAAATTCGTAAGAATTAGCAAATTAGCTGTAAATTATTAAAAATAATGGCAGATGGGTTGTATGTCGTTTTCCGCAGATTTGAGGCTAACTTGTGAGCCTACTACAGGTTGACGCGTATGCTTTCCTAAAGAAAAGGTTTACGCACACGCAACACCGTGTAAACTTAGTCAACACACGAGAGAACTGACTATTGGATGTCCATCCAACGGCCGTCGTGCTTCTTCAATCTCTGCTCTTCCTGCTCCAGCCTCTCAAACAAGCGCCGGCGGGACTGCGTGCTCCCTCCTCCCGCGGCCGGCTGTGCTGCCATGCAGGCCTCACCGCTCCATCGTACTCCCATCGCTGGCCTAGCCATCCCTCTACTCAGCCACACCTGCTATTATTCTCCGGCGATGGCAGACGAACAAGTAAACCCTTGTACTCCCCTCCGCGTGGGAAACAAATGAGTCTTCCCTGGCTTCGTGTCGTTCCCTCCATGGTGCTCTCGGCGCGGCGTGGTCAACGTGGTCAAGGAACGGCATCCATCGGAAGCGGACTATACGTGAAGGGGCTGACAGTTGGGTCCACGGCCACACGCAAGGAAATGCCTCCTTATTATGCAAAAAATAATGATTCCTCCACCTGACAGTTGGGACCCACCTGAAGGGCCTCTGTATTTCACGAAAAAAATGTTCCCCCGCTGACAGGTCGGACCCACCAGCTATATCTTCACACGCAAGGAAGTGCCTCCTTATTACGCAGAAAAAAATGAATACTCCCCCTGCTAGCTGGGACCCACCATAGTGGGAGGCTGACTTGTGGGCCTACTAAGTTGACGCGGGTGGAGGGCTTTGTCAACTTAGTCAATATGAACGATTCTAGCTGCAGTGTCCGTACGATGTCCATCCAACGACCGTAGTGCTTCTTCAACCTGGGGTCTTCTTGCTCCAGCCGCCCAAACCAACGTCGGTCGTGCCGTGAGCTCCTGCCTCCCGTGGCCGGCTATGATGCCGCGGACGCCTCACCACCCCTACTACTCCCACTGCTGGCCAGGCCATCCCTCTACTCACCCACACCCCATGTTATTCTACGGCGACGGAAGCCTCACACCGCAGCCGAACCAGTGAACCCTCGTACTCCTCTCCGCGTGGGCATCCACTGCCGCATCTTCCCCAGCTCCGCGTCGTCTCCTTCCTAGGCCTCACCGTCGTCCACCGCCCTGGTGCTCTCGGCGCGGCGTGGTCAACCTGATGAAGGAACGACTTCCATCAGAAGTGGACTGTACATGGAGAGGTTGACAACTGGGTCCACGGCCGCACGCAAGGAAATGCCTCCTTATTACGTGCAAAATAATGATTCCTCCACCTGACAACTGGGACCCATCGGAAGGGCCTCTGTATTTCGCGAAAAAATGTTCCCCCCACTGACAGGTCGGACCCACCGGCTATATCTTCGCACGCAAGGAAGTGCCACCTTATTACGCACAAAAAATGAATACTCCCCCTGCTAGCTGGGACCCACCATAGTGGGAGGCTGACTTGAGGGTCTACTAAGTAGACGGGGATAGAGGGCTTTGTCATCTTAGTCAACATATGAACGATTCTAGCTCCAGTGACGGTACGATGTCCATCCAACGGCCTTAGTGCTTCTTCAACCTCTGGTCTTCTTGCTCCAGCCGCCCAAACCAGCGTCGGTCATGCCGCGTGCTCCTGCCTCCCATGGACGGCTATGATGTCGTGGAGGCCTCAGCGTCCCCTACTACTCCCACCGCTGGCCAGGCCATCCCTCTACTCACCCACACCCCCTGTTATTCTGCGGCAACGGTAGCCTCACACCGTAGCCGAACCAGTGAACCCTCATACTCCTCTCCGTGCGAGCATCCACTGCTGCGTCTTCCCCGGCTCCGCATCGTCCCCTTCCTAGGTATCACCGTCGTCCACCGCCCTGGTGCTCTCGGTGCGGCATGGTCAACATGGTCAAGGAACGACTTCCATCGGAAGAGTATTGTACGTGGAGAGGCTGACAGCTGGGTCCACGACCGCAGCAAGGAAGTGCCTCCTTATTACACGGAAAATAATGATTCCTCCACCTAACAGCAGGGACCCACCAGACGAGCCACCGTATTTCATGAAAAAAATGTTCCCCCCTCTGATTGCTGGGACCCACCAGCTACATCTTTGCACACAAGGAAGTGCCTAATAGTCGGGACCCACATGGTCGAAGCGTACATAGCGTTGTCATTCTGGTCGCAAACGTGTATGTACAAACTGGTCGATCGGTCTGTCTGCAGGCTGCAGCGATGAACCGTGGCCATGTAAGGAAGGGCATGTGTCGTAGTATAGGCGCGCACGTGTCTTAGTAGAGGTGCGCCCGTAGCAGGTACACATACGTACAGCCAGGGTGCAAGAAAGTAAATACAGCCACATACGTACATATGGGCGGGGTCTCGAATGCCTACCCGCGCATACGTACGGTCAGGGTTCGCGTACATGGCTGGGTCGGAATGGAGAAACTGCGTCGTCGTGTTCATCGGGAGCCAACCGGCTTGGACGGAATAGCCGATCAAAACGAGGCCTAGCGTAACGCAGAATGGTGGAAACAGCCTTGTGTTCGACCAGCCACGGTCGAAACAGGATGCTGTTCATCGGGAGGGGTCTGGCGTACCGCAAAACAGGGTAAGCGGACTTCTCTTGGACCTACTACGTTCGAAACGGGGTCATGTTTATCGGGAGGGGTGTGGCGTACCGCAAAACAGAGGAAACGGACTCCACGGGCTACTGTTCATCTCCACCGTCGACCTCCTCCAGCCTCCACGAGGCTACTGTTCATCCACCGTTGACCTCCTCCAGCCTCCACCTGCCACTGTTCATCCACGGGCTCCTATTCCTCCAGCCTCCACCGCTCCTCCACCGGCTACTGTTCAATCAGCCCTCTCCACGGGTTCCTGTTCAACCACCGCTCCACGAGCTACTGTTCATCTAGCCCTCCACCGGCTACTATTCAACCAGCCCTCCACGGGTCCTGTTCATCCAGCCCTCCACGGGGTCCTATTCATCCACCCCAACCGGCTCGTTCGTGGTCCCGTTCATCCAACGACAACGACCTCTACTACAACAAGGTCCTGTTCATCCAACCCCCCACCGGGAACTGTTCATCCAACCCCAACAACGCTCATTGTTCATCAAGAGGCAACAGGTTCGATCAGCTTCAGTTAGCAGCAATAGCGAAGGAATCGCTCGATCGGGTTTAGTTAACAGCCAGGGATCGATCGCTCGGGTTCAGTAACGCGTAGCCTGTAGTGCAATCGCCCTGGTTCAGTAGGCGAATGCCTCGCTCGGGTTTAGTTAGAGCGCAACGCCTCACACACATGTGCTTACATGTACGAGAGAAACACGCAAGCCTTCGTGCATCGCTCGGCCCCGACCACCCACCATAACCGGGAACCCCCCGATATTTTCCTCGCCCTGGCTTCTACCATGGTTTTTTCCGTCATGGACGTCCCAAAGAATGTCATGCAGCTGCATCTCCGGCCCACCCAGGATGAAAAGCCCATTTTCTATCATGATTTTTTGTCATAAAAGTAGGAGCCCACCACATCTATGATGATACCGGATTTTCTCACAATTATCGTCATAGAAGTATCATAAGCATGACAGGAAAAAAATTCGTTCGGCCCAAAATGTCACGAATGTGTCTTTTTTGTAGTGAATGATACTAGTAATGGCAGATCATCTGTGCTATCTCTACCCAGTAGTAGGGATAAGTCACAACACTATTGCCACCATGAAAAGTATTGAAGCTATTTAAGAAAATCATCATCCTCGCATACTAACAAACTGAACGATAGCAAATGTGACAGGAAAACCTTGGAGCTCAACTCCTCGGTACCTCTCCACTAACCCAACATGTCAAGAGGCACCAAGACCAGAATTCTTCCACACCGATATCGTAGAGATTCCAAACTACCAGAGTGCTCCTAAAACCATTTGAAGGGGAAGAGAACTAGAATCAAAACACTTGTGTCACACTTCCTCACCAAAGCAATGATGCGGATAAGGAGTCAAAATAATTCCTACTCACCAATATAGATAGACTTAACATATAGTATTTCTTCTAGAATCAACCTTGGCCAAGTTACGATCAAGCAACGGGGCTCCTACGGTCGGTACTTCTTTGATACCGACTTGTAACACCCAACATACGGCTCTATCCTAATAAAGATATGAAACCTTTATAAAGATAGAAACACATGCCGAGTCGCATCACAACGTGGACATCATTACAAAATACCATCAATAGAATGGAAGAGAATACAAGATATAGTTGGCTTACTCTCGCCACATGCTACATCATGAATTTATCAATATATCTCAATCATCATCCCAAAAGACAGGATCCGACTACAGATCAAAACCAAACGAAACAAAATGGCATCCACACTTCTAATGCTAGGCTGCCAACCAGGAACCATCCTATGATCGTCGAAGCAGAAGAAATCCAAACAAAAATCATGCATCGCTCTCACATCAAAGCATCACTTTACTTGTACCTGCACCTATTCTTGTAGTAATCTGTGAGACTTTGGGGACTTAGCAATCTCATTACCATGGGTTGCAAAGCTAACAATAATTTAATGGGTATGGAAAAGGTTAAGTGGTGATGTTGCAGCAAGCACTAAACTTTTGTACCTGGTTAACTTACGAGTACAAGATTAAGAAGAGTAAACTATGCATAAACAGGTGCGAACTAGTATCATTAAGAAGTGATCCTGAACACCCACTTACAAGTCATTTATAACCCCACTGTGTTCTATGCTCGATCCACCCTCAAAAGAGATGATCACGGTTACGCACATGGTTGGTGTATTTTCATTAGATTTAGTTCCAAGGTCTCTACAAGTGGATATTATAAATTTCCAAGTCACCACATAACCAGCGGGCACAACTTTTCGAAAGATTTAGGGGTGAACCAACTCGCCCAATTACAAAATTGACCATAAGCTGCTTTGAAAGAAGTCAACACCATGATTGCACGACAGATCATCGGAATCCCGGAGCACAAGACATTCGTGAAAGGTAAAATAAGTCCAGCAAGACCTCCCAGTGTGTCACTTGACCCCGATAAAATCCGCACTTAGCTCATTCTCAGGACACGACTGGATAAGTGATGTCTTCTACAACTACGTCGGTATTTCCCCAAAGAGGAAGGGATGATGCAGCACATCGATGGTAGGTATTTCCCTCAGCGATGCGACTAAGGTTATCGAAACTGTAGGAGGACCAAGCAACACTACGTAAACAACACCTGCACAAAAATAAAAAATACTAGCAACCCGATGTGTAAAAGGGGTTTTCAATCCCTTTCGGGTAAGGGCACCAGAAATTGGCAAGAGGATGTGATAAAAATGTGATAGATAGGATAAATAGATCTCGGATAAAATAAATTGCATCAAGGTATTTTTGTATTTTTGGTTTAATAGATTTGAAAATAAAAGCAAAGGAAAATAGATCGCATAGACAAATATAATAAAGAAGAGACCCGAGGGCCGTAGGTTTCACTAGTGGCTTCTCTCGAGAAAAGTAGCAAACAGTGGGTAAATGGATTACTGTTGGGCAATTGATAGAACTTCAAATCATCATGACGATATCCAGGCAATGATCATTATATAGGCATCACGTCCAAGATTAGTACACCGACTTCTGCCTGCATCTACTACTATTACAACACACATCGACCTCTATCCAGCATGCATCTAGTGTATTAAGTTCATGGAGAAACGGAGTAATGCAATAAGAATGATCACATGATGTAGACAAGATCTTTTTCTGTAGAAATAGACCCCATCTTCTTATCCTTAATAGCAACGATACATACGTGTCAGTTCCCCTTTTGTCACTGGGATCAACACCGTAAGATCGAACCCATCACAAAGCACCTCTTCCCATTGCAAGATAAATAGATCAATTTGGCCAAACAAAACCCAAATATCAGAGAAGAAACATGAGGCTATAATCAATCATGCATACAAGAGATCAAAGAAGACTCAAATAACTTTCATGGATAAACTCAAAGTTCATCGAATCCCAACAAACACACCACAAAAGAATTACATCATATGGATCTCCAAGAGACCATTGTATTGAGAATCAAACGAGAGAGAGGAAGCCATCTCGCTACTAACTACGGAGTCGAAGGTCTACAAAGAAATACTCATGCATCATCGGAGAGGCACCAATGGACATGATGGAACCCTCCGTGATAGTGTCTATATTGGATCTGGTGTTTCTAGAGCTTGCGGCGCCTGGAATTGATTTTCGTCCAATCCCCTAGGGTTTCTGGAATATTAGGGGTATTTATACAGTAAAGAGGCAGTCCGGGGGACACCCGACACTACTAGGAAAATGCTTATAGATAGAAGTTTACCAGTAGCATTTGTTTATTACCCCTCACTACTAGTAGTTAGTAGTAACTACTAGTAGTTAGTAGTAGCGCTAGCTATAGAGAGGGCTATTGGTATCTGTTAGCAGCAGCGCTTGTTATCTAAAACCACGCTACTGCTAAGTGTAAGACACCACACCCCCTGATCAAAAAATAGTAGCAACACTTGTCGTCCAACCAGCGCTACTGCTAGTTTAGGATCTATAGCGCCTGTTTATCTAAACGCGCTACTGCTAAGTTTTCTATGTATAACATTTTACCAGTAGCGTGTGTTTCTGGCCCGCGCTATAGGTAGTGCAACACTAGCCGTAGATATTTTGCAAGCTCCCATAACAGTAGCACGTATAAGTGACCCCCGCTACTGCTATGCCCGCCAGCCACCTACCACCTTTCCCCTTCTTCATCCCCTCTCTTCTTCCCCCTTCTTTTCTCCCCCTTTCCTTGCACCATGCTTGTTCCTTTCAATGCTCCCCCTCCACCACCCCTCCATTAGAGGCCTCCCTCCCCCTCTTCTTTGCCCCTCCA